>NW_024466781.1:0-220110 GCF_017591425.1 Ochotona curzoniae
TGATCATAGTGATTCATTTCAATTTGAATATTTTATGAATTGGCATCTTTTCCTTTTTTGCTCAACATATTCCCTTTCTTCTTACCTCATAGAATACTGTCATGTTTTCATTCTGCTGCACACACAGAAGCCTATGCAGTATCTGTGATAGTGTCCTGGGGTGTTTGTGACTGAGGGTATTGGAAAAAATGTTGCTGTATTGTTTCCATTGTGACCAACCTCACACCAGAAACAAAAGTGCTACATAAGGAGGAGTCTGTTGCTCCCTAGGCAGCCTGGGTCTGTGCCCTTTGCTCCTTCTCTCCTATTCTTTTCTGAGCTGTAGTGGTTAGCTTGGTGCTTTTGAGTTTGAATGGAAGACAACTGAAAATGGTTTATCTGCAGGAAGAGATTGGGGGGGGACTCTAGACAAAGCAGATTTCTTGGGTGTTGTCATATGCCACCATGTGTCACAATATTTGTTTTGCGGAAATGCTTAAGGGTCATTAGAAAGCCAGAGCACTTCCACTTGATGTCATTTGGGCCTTTTCCATAAAACTACTTTGAAATCTATGACATTTCTCACCTGATTTAGTGACAGTTTCAAGAAAAAAACAGGGAAGTTTTAAGGAAGAAAAAAGCTAGAACAGCAGAGGATTCAGTGATGCAGATCATGAGTGATGGGAAGGAGAGAGGGACAAGAAGAGAACATAGGCTGTGTTCTGAAAACCACAAACCAGGGCCCACACCATTGGTGCAGATTGCCAAAAATAACCTTGCAATCATTTCCTCAAGAATCAAGATGGCGGAATAGGGTAAGGACATGTTTAAACAGATGGAGAAATATTAGCCAGTGTGAAGCAGAGAAGGCACATTCTGTGAAACAGAAGAGGACAGAACAACAGCGGAGAGGTACCTGGAGACTGACAGACACAGGAAAGCAGTGGACACAATGGTGTGGTGTTGCAGTGACTAATACCCCAATAGCATTCAGCAAACAGCGATCTGAACTCCGCCGGCAGCTAGAACTGTTGGAGCTGCAGAGGTGAACCCAGACAAAGAACAACCCATCCTGCTGGTCTGTTTGATTTGACCAGGAGCAGGGACAGAGTGGCAGGTCCCAGATGGGCAGTATGGGAACAGGGTGGATTTCATAGCCCAGTCTACCTCCTAGAGCCAAATTGGGCACTATTTTGTTTATGGAGGCAAAGGCTATGGGGCAGGATTGCGCATGCACTGAGCTGGGAGTGAACTCATTTCTGACTCAGTGAACTACAACGTGGAATCCTACAGGTTCCACTCAAGAGAGGTCTGGGTAGCCCTCAGACCTGATGGCAAACAGATCAAGAACTCTAGCAGTGGCACATCAGGTGCCATTTCTTACAGTGTGGCAAAGAATTTAAGACTGCAGGGGACAACACTGAGTTGTACATGCACTGAACTCAGCAAGAACTCACTGGGTTCAGTGCATTGCACTGTTCCCACAGGAAAATAGTACCAACTATGGCTTCATATGGGTCAGAATAGGTCTGTGTGGCCCCCAGACATAATGGCCAACAGGTTCTAGCAAGATCAGCACCACCAACAACTTAGCTATAGAGGACTCCTAGTGTCTCCCTAAGCCTGGGACCTGCTCCAACCAGAAGTGGGAGAAAGGCTGTAAAAACAATGGTGAAGCCTCAGCAGTGTCACAGGAGGTGGAGTGTGGTGAGCCAGCTGGGGCTATGGATACCATGGTGGAAATCTAACATAAGAACCCAGACCTGGAATTCACTGGAGAGAGTAGCACAATTGGCTACAAGCAAAGAGCCATATAAGAAGTGCAATAAGTAAAACCAAGCTGTAGACCTGTGGGTGACACACCTTAGAAATCTGCCCCAAGGAGAAGATTCTGCTAACAAGAAGTATAATGACCAAGAGCAAAAGAAGAGACAAAGGCTAAATGAATATTACTGAAGACTTCCCTGCAAAGGAGCAAAACCCTTTGCCAACCTGAGTTCACTGAGGAAGACATCAAGAAAATGAGGGATACAGAATTCAAAACAGTTGTTATAAAACTTCTTATCAACAATGAGAAGCATGTAAAGCAGGCATTCAAGGAATTCAAGGAATATGTCACACTGGAAATGAATCAAATGAAAGCTGATATATCAGAAATGAAGAATACAGTGGAGCAAATTAGAAGTACAGTGGAGAGTCTCCAAAATAGAATGAAGGAGGTAGAAGAAAGCATCTCAGAATTAGAAGATATTTCCTGCCACAAAGGGGAAACAAATGAAAAGCTGGAAGCAGAGCTGGATCAGGCTAAAAAAAAAGTATTCAAGAATTGAAACACACTATTATGACACGTAATATAAATTATGGAAGTCACTGAAAGTGCAGAAAGAGAAGCTGGGTTTAAAAATGTATTTAATGAAATCCCTACAAGGTTGACCAAAAGTGATCTTCATCATAACATGTGATAATCAAGTTCTCTTCAATCAAACATAAGGAAAAGATCCTTAAATGTGCACGTGAAAAAATCAACTGACATATAAATGAATGCTAATTAAACTCACAGGAGACCTCTCACAGGAAACTCTACAGGACAGAAGAGAATGGAGCCACACATTCCAGATTCTAAAACCAAAAAATTGTCAGCCCAGGATAACGTACCTAGGAAAATTTTCCTTTGTCTTTGAAAATGAAATAAAATTCTTCCACATTAAAGAAAATTTAAAAGAATATGCATCTTCCAAACCTGCCCTAAAAATGATACTTCAAGATGTTCTCTTGACAGAGAAAAGGAGTAGCACCCACCAAAATCAAAGGCAAATGCAAAGAACATCCCAGTAAAATAACAGAATACTAAATCAATGAACAACCCACTGCTAAAATGACAGAACCAAATTACGACCTATTTGTATTAACCCTGAATGTAAACAGCTTAAACTCATCAAGCAAACGTCATAGATTAGTAGACTGGATTAAAAAACAAAACCCCTCTATTTGTTGCCTGCAGGAGACATATCTCACCCACAAAGATCAGCGGAAACTATATCTCATGGATTTTGATATTTTTTGTTAGTTTCATCTCTTCAAAATTCTTCTGATTAAATTCTTGAATGACTCATAGATCATATAGTAGGTTCAAGGAAGTTCTTGATTTTCTTTTTCATTTCTTCAGTGACATATTAATCATTCAGTAGCATGTTATTTATCTCCATGGTCTTGTTAATTTCTCTTTCTTTTTCCCTGTTGTTTATTTTATTTTGTGACTTTTCATTTAAGAGGATGTATAGGAACTGTGTAATGGAGACTATTATATCTAGCAGCATGTAATTTAACTTCATGGCATTGTAAATTTCTATTTCTCTTCCTATTGTTGATTTTTATTGTGGCTTTTCATTTCAGGGGATATATAGTAACTGTGTAATGAAGACTATCATATCCAGATGTGAAGATACAATGCAGTATGCATCTCTACTTCCAGACAAAGATGGACTCCCAATGAAACTGTTTACTATATCTTGACAGTAGGATGCTGGACTCTGCCATTGTCCATGCCTGCAGTGATGGACATATTACTGTGTATGAAAAACTATACTATAGTAACTATATAGTGATGGAGGAGAAAATTGGGGAGAGGCCTATGGAACTGTATCATAAAATAATAATAAAAAGAAGTAAAAATTAAATAAAACAATAACCTTGCATGTTTTAGGGAACTTATCCTGATTCTGGAGTATAATGTACGCATGAATTTAAGCATCATAGGGATGTACTGAGTAATTGCCGTATTCTAGACATCAGGCTAATTACTAAGGGTAAGATGCTGAGAAAGACAGATGATATTTCCTGCCTCACTTGATCTTACATTTGAGTTAGCAGTTGCAGAGTATTATAAAAATCGTTCTGTCACTGTCCTGCAGCGATGGACTTGGGGCATGGAGTCAATAATAACATGCATGGACTACTGACTGGTGGTCAATAGCTGAAGTTTATTAACAGCACCAGACTTTTTAAAGAAGGTTGTCATGTAGGCACCCAGAGAGAAGGAGCTTGAACCATTTACATCTCCACAGCAAGGTAGAGTTGCCATAACACAACTTGTTTATACCTAAACCTGTAAACCAGGTTTCCTGTTCATTCACCTCCATATCAATTGCTCCTGGCACCTTCAGGGGAGATGCAACTGGCTATGTCTCCCACAATAGCAAAGATTCTGAATGTCCTTCTACAGTGCTCCAGTAGGTAAAGTACAAATCACCATAGGGTTCAAGTGTTCATTTATGAAGCAATAAGGGTTTGAGGGTTAGAAGTAGCTTTCAGGATTAGTCATTTGCACCTGCAGATTGGATTTGTAATTTAGGCTTTAACCTTTTGAAGAGCAGTGCTGATGTGTAGTTATTTAATCACAAAAAGGACGTAGTGTGAGGATCTGGTGGCTTTCAATTCCTGCGTATTTGGGGCTGAAATCATCAGACTTGCATCTACACTTGGGGTTGGAATTTTTCCCCCAGTATAGCTTCCTGCCTCCTTAAAAAAGCAATCATCCATGTTATTATTTTTTGCTCCATTCCCATGGGCCTGCACCTGTTAATGTGACTCTATCCAGTGTCACCTCATGCAGCTTCTGGCTCAGGACGTAATCACTATGATAATCTGTGTCCTCTGCTGTGAAATGGCAGCTGACTCACTCTCTTTGACATAGTATAAAGGACCTCTTCCCCTCAGGACTGGGAAAATCCTCTCACCCTGACAAGCAGTAAGAGAAAATCAGTTCAGGGAGAGGCAGCAATACAGAATCATAGACTTTAGGCTTTCCCTCCTATAAACTCTGGATAAATCAGAGAGTGCTAGAGTCAACTGCTATGTAAAAGGGGAGCTGGCAAACAATCCGTCATACCTTTTTCTCCCATTGTGGGATCCATCCTTCCCACCATTTTCATTTCTCTGTGGATGCTCATAAGTCCCCAGGCTGCCTGCAAACTAAAGAACATCCTTTTGTTCTTTGTAAAGTCTGGATCTGGAACTTTTAGGCTTTCTTTTCTCTTCTTTCACTTCTATTTTTGTCCTACTCCCACCAAAAAGGAGCAATGAATAAAACTCACAACACATTGGCTCAAAAGAAAGAATTGTGTCAAGTATTTTGTGAGGAGTCAGACTGGGTATTAGGCAGTTAGGGTATTCTGGGTCTGTGAATCATTTTTCTCAAATATAAAATGATATTTTCTCCACTATGTCTTAAATTCACTAGAGCACATTTCTCCCAAGAGACAAGTGCATAATGAACATATCAAGAACATGCTTCCCCCAAGAGATAAGGATGAAATCAACATATCAGTTCCCCACCTAAAGTGACCACCCAATTCCATCTCAGGGTAGTGTCAGACTGGTCTCTTTATCATTAGAATGAGAGTGAGGAAGTGAATTGGTAACACCTTTTGGGGCCTTTTGTTCCAAAGCCAGGTATCACGGAAACCACGAATTTTCCTTTGTTTTTGGAGAAACTCCTTTGAAGCAAAATTTGAAACGATGCCGACACCCCCTGTGCACAGGTCTCTCCTTTCTTGAAGCTCCTCCCGTTACTAGGATGGGAGCATCTTTTCTCCTTTCTTCTAATAAATCTTGCTTTAAAACTAAACTGTGTCCTCAAGAAAATGATTTTTTCCTGGGAGACAAGAATTGGAGTTGCTGCCGCATTTTGTGTCCAAAAGTCCTACATCAGTATAGGATTTAGAAAAAAAGAAAAAAGAAACTTCGCTCTTAAAAGGCAATACAAAGCTAGGTGATTTTTCTTCATGGATACATCAATACGAATTTATTCATAATATGCCCAAGATTAAGTATTTCCAGCTTTCCTGATCAGCTTTTTCTGTTGGTTCAGAAGTGTGGCAGGTTTGGAGGTTAAGAAAGAGTACCTGTTTTCTGTTCAGTTTGGAGAGCTTCAGGAAACTATAAGGGAAGTCCATGAGCATAAAAGTAAAAAGATGGTTGGGGGAATGAGGAATGAGGAGTGTTAGTGGGAAATGAGCACAGGGCAGTCTTCACAAGGATTCATGGTAAAACAAAAATCAAAAAGCAAACCAAGTGTGACCAGAGAGCTACAAAGAAGGAAAGAGAACCTGAAGGCGAAGATCAGAAGAAAATGGAAAATTAGATCAGATAGACAGAGACCAATAAGGAAAGCTTAGAACAGACAGGAGGCAGTCAGCTTGGACTCCCATATACCTTTATTAGGTAGGACACAAAGATTAGTTACTCCTCATTATGGTACTAAAGATTTCTCTGCACATCCCTCCTAAAATGTTTTGCTCCTCAGTTGTTAACATATGGTATGTTTGATTTATAAGCCTATTTGAACTAACCTAAAATTCATGAAGTTCAGTAGGAATCACACTTGAAAACTATAAGCTGCTAAATATAACAATGAAAATAGACACAAGATAGCTGAACAGTACCCTATATCTTTTATAAGGTGTATAGCAGCCGGTTGTATAAAAACTACAATTGAAATGTCAGTGAAGCAGCCATAGGATTCGGTTAAGAACTTGCATTTTCTAACATATTGGTCACTCTATACCATGTCAATTAACTTCATGATGTTGTAAATTGTTGTTGAAGCTGGATAGTGGCTTTTCATTGGAGGGGATGATATTCCACCAGCTCTACTTTCAGACCAGGGATGGTCTCCCAGTGAAACTGTTAAATTTATCTGGACAATAAGATGCCGGACTCTATGTGGCCCATACCCACAATGAAGGAATCATGATTGGATACAAACTGTAATACTGTAACAATATGGAGGAAATCAATTTGGGGGAGGGCTTTTTGGAGGGGCTGGGGGAACCCCAGAGCCTATGAAACTGTGTCATAAAACAAAATTTAAAAATTTTTAAAAAGGAAGAAAATGGGAAATTTGCAGTGTCTGAAGGAATTCTGAGTATGTCTGACAGTATACACTTGCTGATAAAGAGGTAAGGAAACAGGCTATTGAACTCACATTGGTAAGACTCTAATACCATAAAGTTTCTTTGAGGGTTATTTTGTCACAACTCTCTAAAAAACTCTTTAAATGCAAATGTCCTTTGATGGGATTCAACTGTAGAAATTATCTTGCATATATTTGGTCCTATAGAAACACCAGGTTTCTGTAATATTATGATGGGAATAAAACAGAAACAATCAATCTGTATCAATAGGGAATTGTTAAAATACATGAAGACAAATTTATATAATACTATGTATGCAGTGAGTGAAATACATTTTTAGTGGCAAAGTGGAAAATAAAAAAAAAATGTTGGACAAAGTAATAGAATTATATATTGACTAAGATACTTCAGAAATTTCCTAGAAAATAAAGTTTAAAATGAGTTTATGTGGGCCAATGCCATGGCACATTTTGTTTTTCCAGGTTCATAATTTATTGTACAAATTGAATCACCAGACGTTGAGTTAATTAGCTTCTCCAGGCAGGAGGGCAGATGGGAAATGATTTGTAATCCACTTATGTTGCTTTCACAGCTGGAATTTTTAGACCTTAAGCTGAAGTACATAACCAGCAAAGCAATGCCTCCATATGTGGCTAGTACACAATTCATTCTGCCTGTGAGCCTGTAAGAGTTGAACACTTTTTGATTTTAGTGAGCTGGAATTGGGCATCAGTTTCTGGACCTGCCATGATATCAATCTTCTTAGAGCTACCAACTCCTCAGCTGGTGTCCTTCAAGGCCTACCGAGAGTGAACTGGGCCCAGCCGGAAGCCATGGTACAGATTGAGCTTTCATCTGTCACGCTAGTGTCCCATGTGGGTACTGGTTCCAGTCCTAGCTTCCCCACTGCCAATCCAGCTCTTTGTGTATGGACTAGAAAAGCAGCAGAGGATGGCCCAAATCCTTGGGTCCCTGCAACAACATTGGAAACCTAGAAAAAGTTTCTGGCTGTAGATCTTTCCCTTTCTAGAAATCTGTCATTCAAAAAATAAAATTCTTTTAAACAATGAAGTTATTTTGATGCAAAAATCAAAATTCATTCAATCCTTTTTGTGTAATATGCCTTATACACAAGCTTTTTAAAAGTCCCTAGTATGAATTTCAAGCTTTACTTTTTTACTTTTTGTATATTTTATATTATTATCTTTATGCTACAGTTCCATATGTACAGGGATTCCTCCCTCCACCCCTCCATAGCTTCCCCCAGTTTTCCCTTATATTATCACAATAATACAGTCCTTCAGCTACAACCTTAACCCCTACATTCTGCTATTTCAATATATTGTGGCACTGTAGTTATAGACAATTGTATAGTCTAGTATGTTGTAAAGTTATATATCAAGTTTTCATTGGGATTCCTTTTTTTTAATAAAGGAACAGATATGTATACTGCAATATATCTTCACTTCAGATATGCTAGTCTCCATTATATAGCTCACCTATAAAAATGTTTTTACATTTATTCACTAATGTATTTTGTGAATTTTAAAGTTTATTACAGAAAAACTAATCTTTTAATTCCATTCTCATGGTGTTTTAAAGTAGCTGTATGTGTATGTGTGCATATGGAATTCTTGTAAAGGCCTGTAAGAAACTGTTAGAGACCTTGTTCTGGGAAACATAACAGAGAAAAAGGAGTAAGCAGTGTGGAGATATATTCATTGTGGAGATCTGCCCCTGAAAACCCAGATCACAATGCCTGAGGACTCTGAATCTTAACTCTTTTAGGCAGACTGAGAATGCTGCAGGGAGCAGACTCCCTGCTGAGATTGCAGATAAACCTTGGGCTGGCTAACACATCTGGGGAGGTGTGAGGCATCTTCATTAACTCCCTGTCCCTTCAGTGATTGTGGCCTAAACATATCTGAGTACAAACAGTTCTGTTGGATTGTATTTCTAGTTAGATCTGTTTGTTTACCAGTGTGGATTCCTGTAACTGATGTTTACTTATCCAGCTGCTTGGAGCCTGGTGATTGTTTCCCCTGAGCCCTTGTAACCTATTGGTGGAGTAGTTTGATTACCATTGTTCCATTAACTTGTAACTTTTACCAACCTGCTTGTTCTGCAAAAATTGGTATAAGACCAGAAAAATTCAATAAATTGTGCATTCATTCATCTCGCCTGTGTACCCTGTATCCCAAAGTTCTTCTCGGTGTGGATGTCACACTTTAAGTTCCAGTCCCCATTAGAGGGACCACCAAGAAAGAGGTACTTTTAAGCTCTCCTGCAGGATTTTATACTAAGTTAAACCTTTCCTTTGATAGACAAGGCATGCTATATGGTGGACAGATCAAATCCAATGTGCTCCACTACTAATTCATCTCCCTGTTAATGTGTGTGGGAAAACAGGGGAAGATGTACCAAGTGTTTGCATTGCTGCACTCATTTGGGCCCCTGGGACCAGTGGATAGAGGATTTCTCTCTCCTCACTTTGTAGCTCTGACATACAAATGAAAATATTTTTAAGTGATGTAAGCTTTATAAAAGTCTAAAGAGAGAAAGGGAAAGAAAGAAATTTGCTGGTTCAGTTTCCAGATGGTTCATCCAGAGCTTCATCATGGTTTGCCACAAAGGTCAATCAGTATCTTAACCAATAGGGCAAAGCTTCACTCCTCATTTTTTAGTTGAAAAATAATTTATGTCTTTACATCATTCAAATATTTTCAAGAAGTAGAGTACCTAATTATAAAAAAAAAAACCCAAAAAACAACCTGAAATCAGAAAGTGCTTCCATTTTAGATTTAAAAGTTTGAGTTCAAGAAACAAAAGTATAACTAGTGGAAACATGTATGGGAAAAACTAGCTCACTAAACTGCTACTAGCAAAGCCAAACAAGCTTTTATATCAATTAAAATTACTTAATAAAGCATAAAGTTGCATTCACATTACTCTGTCAACTTAATAAGTACACTTTCTGCAATAAAAACATAATGTTAAAGTTGAAAATATGCCCAATTGTAAGAATATGTGAAAAAACTCTTATTGTATGAATGCATATAATAGCAGATTAATAAAAACCCAATACCTTCACAATCTAGAATAAAATCAAATGCAAAAATATCTCATAAGATTTATGTTTAAATCATCTTTATTTAAAAGTTGCAAGAAGGTTCACAGTGAGCAAAAAAAGACACTTAAGTAAGAGACATTACGAAAAGAGAATAGTTGAGAGATGACAACATTATATGGGCTGAGTGATTAAAATTAGTTTGAGATTTCCTTCTTGGGTTGCAGATGTTCCGGAGCTGGTTAAAGATGGTGTACAGATGAACACACACTGGATTTCAAATTGTGTGGGTGGAAAAAAATCCAGCGAAACCAAGAGACTAACGAGGATAATCCTTTGTGCACACATTTCTCACTGCAGAAAGAAATAGGAAAAAAAGCTTACTGTTGTTGTTGTTGTTTTAATTAGAGATTGTGTAAACCACAGAATAAAAAAATAATTTCTAACAAAATCTAAATAGAATCATACCTTAATGTAAAACCTCAACAATACTAAGAAAAATATAACACCTTCAAGCAAAAAATAACATAATGTATTTGGGAAGATAAAATTTTTATTCACATTAAAACAATGAAAAAGAATTGTTATTAAGCACATAATACAGTAAATTCTATCATCTAGTGCATACGGCATGGCCAAAAAGCACATATTTATACAAAGAAATGATTATTTGAAAATTATTTCCTAATACATGCTAAAAATATTTTCAGGAAAATTGGTGTTAAACAGCAAAATGGAGAACACTAAAATAATTTAAGAAATTCATTATTCATTTTCCCAGTACCTGCAAAACACTTGTTACTACTGCATAGATACTGAACCTCAGGTTTATAATCAAATTAGTTAAAAAAAAAAAAAGTAGGTAAATATCCATATACTGAGGAGATGAAACAAACAGCTAAAGGGTAATAACTCGATGGAATAATTCCTAGAAGTAATTCATAATAGAGCTACACAAAGACTAAGAAAAGTTACAGGAGAAAAACAAAATTCAACAGGAGACAAACAAAATAATTTGATAGCATTTAAAATCAGAAAGTTGAAGAAATAAAAATTTTTTTCATGGATTAAAATGGGATGCAAGAATTATTTTAGTCAATTAATTTGGTCTGTAATTATACCTCTCTCATAAAAATGAATCTTAAAAAACAAAAAACAAAACAAAAATAACCAAACAAAAAACAACCATTACAACCCTGGTGCCTCCTGCCTGTAGCCCTGCCTTTCAGGTACAGAAAAATAAACCTTACCAAAACCCCGGCTTCCTAAACAAAGATTCCATGGCGTGTCCAACGATACAGTGTGTCAACGTGCCCACTGAGATGCCATCACCTCTTAAGCCATGCCATCGCAGCCATGTGCACACAGATCCAAGCGTCCAAGATCACCTCTGACCCTCACGCTCACTCTCATAATGCTTGTCCGTTAAATCGTACAACCCGACAACAACACCATAACCTTATGCTTCTCACGCCAATAGACACGCCAATAGACAGCAACCCACAGAATGGGAGATCTTTGCACACTACATAAGTGATAGGGGGCTAATCTCCAGAATATCCAAAGAACTTCAGAACAACCAAAACACCAAAACAAACAAATTACTCAAGAAATGGGCATATGTTTCACAAAGGAACAAACCCAGATGCCAACAATTTAACAGGCAGTCAATATCAGAAAAATTTCTGTCAAAATTGGGGGATTTGTCATAGTTTGGTTTTCCTGTCTCAATTGAAATCAAAGGGTCCAAGGTATGATCTCAGTTTCTTGAGCCTTAATAAAGGAAAAAATAATAGTAATAAGTGTTTACTTCTCTATTTATATGTACACGTATATATTTTTTAAAAATTTATGTGGGAAAAAATATTTATAATTATGGGAATTATTTTGACATTTTTTATGACCACAGAAAATATTGTGTTTTAATGTCAATCACATATTCAAAAATAAAAGCAACACAATAAATCCATGTTTGAATAAGATATAAAGATTAATATAATTTCAATTAGACAAAATGTATCTCATTTATCAAATTGTATTATCCTGAATATGTGTTTTTTGTTTGTTTTTACAACAGAAGCCTGACATTAAAATGTTCATCTATTTTAACACCTCTTTTAAGAAATCAAAATTAATTTGATCATTTTTTATTAACTTCTACAAAACAATATAAGTGTTCTTTATATAATCTGTATTAATCTGTTCAAAGCAATATATGGTTCCTGTTGTAAAGTTACGTCAATTGACTTGCATGTGAGGAGATCAACTATTCCTCATGGATGTGCTGTATTAAATGAACCACATCGTTTTTGTAAGTCATTCATTTTTTCCAGAAGAAAGCTCAAGGTACAGATTGTTTTAAAGGCACTAGAGCCTTTATAAAGAAGGTAGGAAAGAGAAAAAATAGCATCTACTGCTTACACTCCAGGTAGCTATGAAAATGCAGAGCAGACAATTTTGGTTTCCAAAATATCAAATGATTTGTCTCTAAATCCTGTCTATAAAAGGAATTCATAATTACTTAACTCTAAAAAGGTTAATTTTGTGATTTGCTATAATAAAAATATCATGATTACAATGTGGAAATTGGTTTTCTGAAATTTTATATTCTAATAATGATACATCAAATGATGATTTTATTAGATTGTTTTGATGTTCTATTATGTTTTCTCCTTAAAATTTATTACATAGTATAACAAATTGCTTTCTAATGGCAAAATTATGGATCAAAAGATTAAAAAATGTACTATAGCATAACCTCCAAGAAAACAATATATATATATGAGAAAAATAAATATGTGTATATATTTGATGTCATACAGCTCTTTTTCCAAAGGTAACTAACAAAGAGTAAGTGTAAGGAATCTGTGTTTTCCAGATGTGTATTTTAAAGATCATTTTAAGAATGAGATGAAAATACAAAGTATTCCAGCATGATGGCTCAATTGGCCCACCCTCCCCTTTGATGTGCTGGGATTCCACATAAGCACTAGTTCTTTCATAGCTTCATTTAGCTATACTACAAAGTTGGAATCCCATTTCCACAATTACCATTGAGTTATGCTATTGCCATGTTAAAGGTTAATGTATGTTCTGACCATTAACTAACTTTGTGTTACTACCAGACAGAATTGAATCAAACTTTGTTCAATAAAATAATTATTATACTGAAGTTAACTAGAGGTTAAGCAAAAATATGCTGGATATAGTTCAGAGTGGTAGGAAGTTTTAGGGGACAAGCAATTTGATTTTGTTTAGTTTTTAATGGCAGCATGCTTTTGTATGTTTTGGCATATGTAGGTTGCAACATGGAAGCACAGCCGGGCCATTTATGAAGTGCTTCTGATATGTAAAATAGAAAACACAAAATATACTCTAAGGCAACAGAAACTACTTTTGATTCATCAGTGAATAGTCAATTTATACATACTAATTAAGCAATATTTCTGTAAACAACCAAAAGGTCTACCATTTTGCAAACTACTCTGAAATAATGGTTATCCTTTCAAAGCTAAAATTCAATGATAAAAATCAAACTTAAACACCACAAAAATAACAATTCTTAAACATGCAATATTTCATGAAGTGTGACTGATATAAGTCATTTACAACAGATTGAAACATTATTTATCCCCCCCCAGGACTTTTTCATTAGATTCAGATAAAAATTTATTCAATGCAGTTTTTCCCCTTTCCAATCTTGTTGCTACTTCAAATTTGTAATAATCTGATATTTTTAAAATATAGAAAAAGACCAATTTTAATGAAGCTTGTCTCCCCAAAGTGAATTTTGTAACTTGTTAAGGTTATTAAAATGTGATTCTATATAATTATAAATTTATTTTCAATGCTGCAGAAATTGAGTTAAGTCCCATATTTTAATTACTTACTAAAATAGTCTGAGATAATTAAATATGCTAACTCAACAATGAATGGATAGAGACATAAAATACATCTTACAATAGTAACATAAAATATATCTTATAATAGTCCTCTCTTGCTTTAATTATTGCAGCCATACTCAGATTAAGCTTTTCTACCTTTTAAATAGTTAAAAGCCAACTATTTTAATTCTCATTATTAGGATAAATACTTTATGAAAATTCAAGCATCTAATTCAATATGCATGAAAATTTAATATGCATCTCATATATAAACAATCGGATGCTTTTCCATTTAAGCACTCCTTAATTCATATCCAAAAACTAGTAATACCTAACATGTCAAGCATTTGGCTTTTAAAGGTCAAAGCACTGAACATTTATCATCTTCCAAAGCCCCACTGAGAAAGGAAGGCAGAAATACTTTCCGTTAGTGTGATTGAAATAAAACCTCAAACCTTGTAGTTCTAAGAAGAGCTTAGAACAGATCTTTCATAGTTCCAGAATCTAAAATATTTCTAAATAACCACTTTTATTTCTAGTAACATAAATTGACAATCAGAATATATAAAGATCTAACATGTATTTTGTAACAGGGGTTGAGAAAAATAGTGTACCTCTGTCAAAGGGTTTACCTGGAATTTCAAGCACGTAAGAATCTTTTTGTAACGTTTCCAACTCACCGTCAGATAAACTACAAATAGAAAAAGCAGCTCTCAGTTACTTTTCCAAGAGAAACCACCCACACTTCAAGAAAATTACCACTGCCATAAAGTAGCTACTCTAACTAACTCAATATCGTTGTAGAAGCAGATCTTCTAGGATGATTCTGATCAAAACACTCTTTCATATCTCCCAGTATTTATCCTGGGAATACCAATATTTGTTGCTTAAGAATAGTGTGTTCTACTGAAGCTTGGAATTGCTTTTTCTCCACTTCAAAATGAGACTACCATGAATACTGTGACACAGAGCCAAATGACTGAAATGAAGAGCTTATCAAAGTCAACCGATCCCACTCCATCATTTTGCAACTGAGCAAGGTTTAAATGAAGTATAAAAAATGACAAGTGCCAGGATTAAAACACAAACTTTATGGGTCTGGGAAATGTAAGCTTTTCATTGTAATTTGATCACAATGGTAATTTATCTTTTAAATCAGCAATTCTGCAAAATCTTCCTACTACTTTATTACTTAAACATTTTATATTACAAATGTAACTTTTAAAACAATCTTCTTAGTTCTTGATCATCAGAGCTGAGAGTAGAAAAACAAGCAAGAATGCTGAATACTCAGCACACTATGGTAAGAAATCAATTCTGGGAAGACAAAGACCATTCTCACGGTACACTTATTTCCCCCCTTCTATTGTACATTGCATGTTTATTCTCTCATCCAGCTTAATATTGCAAAACAATGTCAATTTATGCAGAAAATGAGGACTTGAGATAATATGACTGCTCTTCACATATTTATCAAAAGATGTTGATATTTGGAGCATAACTGTGTCAGAGCTTCATCCTTTATATTTCATCCTTCTGACTCCAGCAACTCTTGCTTGAAAACCTAATTTTTTTCTATACATGTCTGTGCTGCATCTCCAGCAAGACAGTGTGAGTTTCTCTGCCACATGGGCTCCAGTGGGGGCTTGGAGGAGAGTGGTATGTGCAACTTCAGCTTCCATGTGCAGAGAGGCATCTCTACAAGGGAGTCACCTGACTGACAAGTGAACAGATCTAATCACGTCAGTGGGGAAAAATGTGGTTTCCACATCAGTAACCCGACACAAGCTGCTGATTCAGGACCACATCAATATGAAAATGTGAAAAACAAAATTTGATACAGATATATCACAAAGTTTCTTCCAAGTAATATGTCACGGAACTAAGCATTTCAGCTGGAAAAACACTAGTAGATACTTCACAATGAAATATGCCAGGTTCACTGGAAAACTTGCTACATGTCCTTATGACAGAATTATCTAATTAGTAAAATAACAATACAATAAACTTTTAAAATGTTAATACTAAAATACTCACATTGGCATATCAGAAGTCATTTCTTTCTTTAAGTCATTCAGGTTTCTGTCAGCAGTATAAGCATCCCACTTAAAAACAACAAAATATTATTAAAACATCTATGCAAATTTAAATGAAAATAAGCAGAAATATCACAGTGACAGCAGAAATATCTCAGCCAATGCACATATAATTCTAAGTAAAACACATTGAATTTAAGAAATCATTGAAAAAATAAATGAGTTTCAGGTAAGCAAATACCTGCCAAGAAATGGTGCTCTCTATGTAAGATCAAGAATAGTTTGGCCAAGTAATAAGCTAAGGGCTATATAAAAGGATGCAAGCTCCAAGCAAAGAAAAAAGACATAGAGTCCTAGAGCTTGGAAAGTTTGGTCAGTTACCTCAAGGCAATCATTTCTAGAGAAAACAAACTGCAATTCAGTGAAATCATAAAGGTCTAAAACACTTTCACAGCTTGCTGGTAAAGAACACACCTTTTTATATAGCTGATATGATCAATGTCTGTTGGACTTCAATGATGCTAACAGAATTCTGTACATCACATTACATTTGTATTGATAAAAGGCTAAAACTCAAAGTATGTTATTCTTAGGAAACTCAGATTACATGCATTTTTGTGGAAGGTAGCAATGTCCAAAAAAAATTTTACTAGCTTTTCATATAAACGTAGGTAATATAACTTGGACTATAATTTTCTACAAGTTAAAAGAACAACATTAGAAAAAGAATAACATAGTATGCAGCTTTTCACAAATTAAAAGAAATATAATATCAAAATATAATACTAAACTGATATTTATCAAAATTTAAGTACATGCTAAAAAGAGCAATGGCCAAAGAATAGGTCACATAAATATTTACAAAAATGATACCTTACTTATTTGTAGGCCTTGCTTTCAAAAAATAATGCATGTGTAAAAACTTTTCCAGTATGTAATGATGTCATCAATTTTTACTAAAAAACTATACCAAAACATATTAAGAAAATACATAATTTATTAAACTATTAACAATGTGGAAACACATTGTTTCAAAATGCTTTACTGTATTTTAACACATTTGCTTGTTAAATAGAAGACAAAATTGAATAACAGGTAATAAGCTAGTAATATTAAGGATATATATGAAAAATAATTCTATACAAACTAATGGCAAATTCTTGAGATTATTTATTTTATTATGAAAGACAAGGAGTCAGAGATTTTTTTCCATAAATTTATTCACTCCTCATCAGCCACACAGCCAGAGACAGGCCAGACTAAAGAAGAACCCAGGATTCAATCTGGGTCTCCCACATGGGTGTCAGGGACCAAGTTCTTCAACCATCAGTTGCTCCAGGAAGCTGGATAAGAAGCAGAGGAGCCTGGACTTAAATCAGGCAGCCCAACTGAGGACCAGGTATCCTAAGCAGCATCTTTACTGCCACATGAACTGCCCACCTACTTCTGAGTCTACAGCTTATTCTCAAAGGTTAAGACAAATTTCAGCCAATGACTATGTTATACTCCAAAACACTGTGTTCAAACACTGAGCACTCACATCTACAAAGCCTTCTAAGAGGTCTGCTAAGGAAACAGTGACATTCACTCACTAATGGAACTTGAAACTCTCTCAGGGTAAAGACACAAAGGATGATCACAGTAAGGGCTGTTGTTGGGCGTTGAAGGCAAGCTGTCAGTAAAGACAGCCATGTCCCACTTTAGAGAACTTGGGTTCAATTCATGGCTCCATCTCCTTGTTCTGGATTCCTGATCATGCACTCTGAAGCAGTGGTAATGGATTAATCATTTGGATCCCCAGCCATCTACATGAGAGATGTGGACTGAATTCCAACTTTCAGCTTCAGCCACAGCCCAGCCACAATCACTGTAGGTTCTAATGCAAAAGCAGTTATGCGCAGGGCTGTTTGTCTCTTTCTCCTTTTTCTTCTCTCCCTGGCAATTCTTACTCAAACAACATTTTTAAGATTCATTTATCTTTTAAAAAAAGATTTATTTATTTTTATTGAAAAGTCAGATATACAGAGAGGAAGAGAGACAGAGAGGAAGATCTTCCATCCAATGATTCACTTCCTGAGAGACCACAATGGCCGGTGCTGTGCCAGTCTGAAGCCAGGAGCCAGGAACTTCCTCCAGGTCTCCCATGTGCGTGCAGGAAGGCAAGGCTTTGGCCCATTCTAGACTTCCTTCCCAGGCCACAAGCAGTGAGCTAGATGGAAAGTAGAGCTGGAGGGATTAGGACCGGCGCACATATGGCATCCTGGCACGTTCAAGGCGAGGACTTTAGCCACTAGGCCACAGCGCCAGGCCCAAGATTCATTTATCTTTATTGGAAGGAGTGAATGAGTGGACAGAAGAGAGAAAGTTCTTCCCCAACTGTCCACACTTGCCTAAGCTGAGCTCATCCAAAGTCAGGAGTCAGGAGTCTCCTTCAGCTCTCCCACATGGGTGTATAATTCTAAGGGTTTTGGACTTATTCCCTTGTTATCCCTGGCCACAAGCAGGGAGCTAGATAAGGAGTATAAGAAGCAGGTCATTAGCCATCACCGTTATGGAATCGTGGTTCATGCAAGATGCGGATTGACTCAATGGTTATATCCCTGGGCCCTCAAATAACTTTAAAACATTTTCTTTCTCTCTCTCTCTCTCTCTCTCTCTCACACACACACACACACACACACACACACACACACATGAATACTACTCAGGCAAAAAAGTCTTAAACATCTTTCACAACAAAATGCATGCAAATGGAGAACATTCAGGTTTAACAATCAGTTTCCAAAAGCCATGTCATCACTTCATGGGGTAACTAATCTCGGGGGTCTTCTGTTCAGTAGGCCCTGAGATCACTGAAGGGTGAAGTCACAGTGATCCTCGGCAGCAGAAACAATGGAGACAAACTGATATTAGGGGATGTCGGTTTATTTGAAAGAAGTCACACGCTTAACAAAGGGTAGGAAAAGGGGCAGGCAGAAAGGTGGTCCTGACAGTACTTCCACCCAACCACGATACTGTGACACGCTGCTAGATATGTCTGTCTCTTTGAACCCTCCAATAAAGTTGAAGGTCAGGAAGCACAAAAAGCTGGCTGTGTCTCAGGGCAAACTCCTTACCTGCTGAAAAGCAGGATGAATGTAACATTTGACTTCCTAGAGTTGTTTATAAAGGAAGTCCTAGCACAGTTCATTAAAGGGGCAGAGAAGAGAGACTGGGATGCAGCTCATCATTCTTGCTGCACGTCCAGTGAACAGGAGAGCTTGGGGTCTCAGCCAAGAACATGGTGTGCCACGTGCCTATGGCCTCCAGCATGCGCTTAGCAGGCAGAGATCCAGAGGCAATATCCCACAAACAGACATAATAACAGAAGTAATAATACATTTGTGAACAAATATTTATTGTCTCTGTCTAAACTCCTCATGAACAGTAATTTTTCTACTTAATATATATTCCATTATTTATTTAAGGATAGGAAAATTTTGCCCTTTCAAAGAAAATGAAGAAAAAGTTGAAAGAAAAATAAGAAAGGGTGAACAATGTAGGAAAGAAGGTAAAGGGCAACTTTATTATGTTCTTAAAATCATATATTTGAAAAATATGAAATATGTTAACTATGTAGAAGGCTAAATTTTTGAAAACATTTTAAAATGATCCACTTCTGCCCACTCATTCAATCCCCAACTGTCCACAATTGATTAAGATGAGCTCATTCAATAAATAAAAATAAATAAATCCTTAGAAAAGGGTACCATCAGATGGAAGGTTAATTGTCTCTCTCCCTCCCTCCACCTGTCAATTTGGTATATAAACATTACAAAGTTTTCAAAAAGTGTGTGTGCATGTATATATGTGTGTATGCACATGTGTTGGTATATGTGTGTATATATGTCTAAGAGTGCTAAAAAAGTCTATCCAATGAAAGTGATATTGAGGATGACTTTATGGCACCTTTCTGCATCATCTGAACATTGGTTATTATAGCTATTTATGTGAGGACATTAAGAAATGAGCTCAAGACCTCTGCTTTATCTCCAAAATCTAACAACTGGTGTAACTGGGTCAGGACAACGTAAACAAATAGATACCACTCTCATGCTATGCTCCACTCAGAGATGCCTAACATCTACAGATCTTCACAGTAACAACAATGGTAACACCAGACTCTACGTATGCCTAATCATGCCGAGCACTTGACAAACATCCATATATTACTTAATCGTCACAATAAACCAAGAAATGAGTACTATTAGTATCTCTACTTCATAGGTAAGAAAAACAGGGGATTGTCATAAAGAGAGCATACAACCAAGACAGGCTGATTTCAGATGCAACACATTTAACTAAAGGGCATGATGCCTCCACCACCCTGTGACAGGCACTCCCAGTGGACAGCTACTGTCAACAGCTCCATCTCTGCTCTTCCTTCTAACTGCTCCAAGTTTACAGCCACTTCACTTCCTCATCATGCAGTTCCTCTGCAGCACAGACAACTAGTTCCCCAGATGACCCTTTCCTTAATTTGTACCAACACTGAGAATCACTTAATAGAACCCTCAATTTTAGAACTAGAAAGGGCTTTAGTTAGCTCCTTTTCCAATCCCATTGTTTTACAAATTAATAAAATGGTCCAGAGACCTTTCTGGCCCTTCTAGATAACAAGGGGCAATCCAATGTCCCAAAATGTAAATGCATAAACATGAGCATATGTAACCAAGTTCCTCTAACCCCCTAGGAGAATACAAGTTCTTTCTGAAGTAGCATTGTGCTGAAAATAGACTGAATGAATAACCATAATGTAACAATGTATTATTTATCAGAGCAACATAATTTTACTACCTTTTTTTTTTTAACATAGCTCTTTTTTCACCAATTTCCATGCCCAGGTTCTTGACAGAAAAGCAAAATTTAATTAAACACAGACAAAATATTTATGGCAGTCTGAAACTTACCCAATTGATATGTGCTTCTTTCTCATAAGAAAGTATCTAAAAAACAAAACAAATTAAATGTTTTTTATAATATAAGAAGATTTATCATAAACATTGGAAATAACTAAAATACTTCAAGCAACTGCGAAGTCATGAACACCTCTAATGTAAAACTCGATGGATATATTATTTATTCTGCTATACATTTAAAGGTAATTAATGATTTTAAATGGTAAACTTCTACTTTATGTATGCTCTTGTGGAATAATTGTCCACAATAACAGATATCTTTTTCACAGACAACTACCCTGCTTTATTATGAGACCCCACTGATGTTTTAAAATCTTTCTTTTGTTGAGTGCAATGTGTTTCATTTCCCAAGAAGATATAACTCTAAGATTTTTTTATCTCACATTATTTGAATCCCTGGAAATGTGAAAACATCTCTAAACAGAAAAGAAAGGCATACAACTGATCAATGTATTCCATTTCTTTTTCAATCCATATAAACACACTGATATAAAAAACCATATGAATGAATGAACGCACACACACACATACATACCAATCTTTGAGAATTACGAATGGTTCTATCTAATTCTTGTTCAAGATCTTCAACTCTCTTTCTATGAAGAAAAAGTAATTATTCTACTATTAATACATAATTATGGGAATATACTATTTTAAAATACTAATTAAAACACCAAGAGGATTTCCTGATAAAATTGAATTCATACAAGCACACTGTAAGAACTAAATGAGAGATCTGATTTATTTTTTCTTTCACTAATGTTAATATTGAGATCATTTAGGCATTCCTTTAAAAATCAAAATGAGTTTTAGACATGTTATAGCCACAACACAAAAGCCATTGAATACCTATAGATCAAGATTTCTTTTCTTCTATAGTTACGATCTTCATCCACAGGTGATACATCAGCCTTTTGATCTAGCTGGCAGTTTTCCTCGACCCTCAGGTACCTTAGCAAAAGTGAAAATTTATAATATATTCAAGGCATGTCATAAAGAATAGACTTCTATGTTTTTAACTGTACCAAAACTGGAGCCTCCCATAAAAATATCCATAATTATCACTGCAAACACAACATGAAAACTAATATGGAAGCATTTCTGATATAGAATTAACATTACACACTCAAATTTCAAAGCAACACCTCTTAAAATAATCTTGCCATTATGAAACTCTCCAGAGTTTTGTGTACAAATTTGGCACAGGAATAAGATTTAAAAGGTAAAAAAATGAAATTACATGTACATATAATATTTATCCAGACTCCTATATAAAGCAGCATTATATCTGTTACACTGGAGTCAGCCACAATAAACTGTGTTCCAGACATTTTAGATTGGTGGTTAATGATGTGGGAATCCCACATGCAGTTCCTCAGCCAGGCACAGCCCTGGCTGTTGTAGCTATCTGAAGAATCAACCAGCAGATGCAAGGTCCCCCTCTCTCTTCCTCTCTCTCTCTAATGCTGATTTTCAAATAAGTAAATGAATAAATCATTTTCAAATCAGTTTTTAAAATCTTGACAAGGCTTCCAGGTCAGACCAGAAAGAAACAAATTTATATTACATCCAAAGTAAATATTGCTAGTAGTATAATCAGTGCTGCCTATTTCTATTAGTGTGCATACTACGTGTAGTGATAAGTACTTATGGAGCCCTTAGACTGTACCAGAAAACATCTTAAAGCCTCATCTTAAGGACTGAACAGGGATACAGAGGGTTCTAAAATTCCTGTTGAGTAAAAATGTAAATGAAACAGAGAAATGAAGTCAAGCCTTGTGTCACTGAAAAACAAGGACAAATTCTGAAAATATACTTAAACTAGTATACTAATCATGTCACCAGGTAATACAAATGTTTGGGACCACCATCACATATACTGTCTGACCCAAACAACAGTATGCAATATGTGACTGTGATTTGATCCAGTTGCAAGGCTCACGGATAGTGGTTCTTTGATACTACACTATCCATCTTGATTGACGTAATATTTGAAATCCCAAACAGATGACTCTGGACCTTTATGACCTTTAGTGAATTAACCATGGAACTCAGGGGCTCAGCAAATGTTTTATGTTCCACATACTATATTAAATGCCACTTAGGAAGCATTTCACTATATCAGGTGTTGTGCAAGCATTAAGGGAAATAAAGCCACCACATTTGGAAGTACATGAAACTATAATGACCATGGACATGGGAGAGGAGAATGTTTTCAAAGACTGCATAAGGTGCAGACAATCACTAATCCTTTGACACCTGCCCTCTAGAGATGAGGCCTGGGTACGCTCTCCTTGGTTTTGAAAGGGCCTACCAAAGTACCAATGCAAAAGAAACCCTGATGATATGATCAATACATGATTGTTTCTTACTGCAAATATTTAAAGCAGCACACCTGACTATTACGTTCTTCCATTTCACTTTCTCCAATATTAAATTTGGAAATGTGTTACTAAAGCACCAAATTGGTAATGAGAAATAGCTAGCCAGCAAACAGAAAATCAATGAAGCTAAAATGTACTATATGTTTTCAAGAATTTAAAATTAACATTTTACCTATTGATTGTATTTGCACACTAAAGAATTACTAGCAGCAACATCCCTTGAATCCCATTAGGAAGCAGTTTATGGGCAAGAATGACACATTAGTATTAGTATCAATTCACAACAATCCAATATTTATTTATTTATATATATATTTATTGTGTGTGTGAAATCACACTGAAAGAACACACACAGTCAGGATCACCTTTTTAAAACAACAAAAAGCACCATTTCCTCCTTGAGATTGCATAACACCAGGATTAAATTCAATAACTTACAATATGCTTTTGCACTCTGTTCCAATGATACATTCAAAAGTATGTAGTGGGGAAACAAGATTGAGGAATGGATTAAGGGATACATTAAGGAGATGGAGAATCATTAACCAGGGTGAGGCATAGAGGCTTGGATCCCAGGAAATAGGAGAGGCCAGACCAATAGTAGAAACACACTGCAGACTTGTGGACATGGGAAAGCAGAGGAAAGACAGTGGAGCAGTGGTGCAGTGACCAGGTACCCCGGTGGCAGTTAGTGTTCAGCAATCAGAGATTCACCAACAGCCTTGTGGGAAGGGGAGTTCACCTCAAGTTCAGGAGTTGAATCCATGTATAGCACTGCCCATGCTGCTGATATGCTTGATTTTACCATGAGCAGAATGTAGTGGCAGAGCCCAATCAGTCAGGTGCAGAAAAAGGGTGGATTGCATGGATCAGACTCCCACCATTGTCACATCACGTGCCTTTCTGTGTACTTGGAAAAAGGATGTGGGGCTGTGATTGAAGATCAATGAGAGCTGCCAATGTGTGACACCTGTCTGGCCTTTGCCCCAAAGCCAGATACCAGGGGGACCAGGAACTTCCTTTTTTCCTTGGAGAGCCCCTTTGAAGTAAACCTTTAAAAGATGCTTTTGCCACCACTGATATGGGTCTCTTTTTCCATTTTTCCTCCTACCACTATGGCAGGGGACTAGGGTCTCTTTTTTCTCCACTTCTCCTGCCACTGTGGCAGGGGGGTAAGGGTCCTTTCTATCTCAGAGCCCCCTCCCGTCACTAGGACGGGAGTCTCCTTTCTCAACTTTTCTAATAAATCTTGCTTTAAAACTGAATTGTGCAGGGAGAATCCCAGTGCCTATAAATCTGTGCCACATAATGCAATGCAATCAATAAAAAAAAAAACAAACAACTAAACTGTGTCTGAATGAATATTCTTCTTTCCTGTGGGACAAGGATTGAGGAGGCTGCTGTACTTGGCATCAAAAACGCGACAACAGCAGGAGCAATCTGCCCAGGAAAGTTGAATCAATGATGTGTGTGTGTCTGTGTGTCTGTGTGTGTGTGTGTGTAATCAGAGATGCATGTAAGGAATAATGCAGTCATGCATGTCCTCCTTATTTCCCTGCCCTGGCCTCACAGTATCATTATATTTAAAGCAAAAATATACTGAATATTCACATAATAGAAATAACACTACCTTAAAAGAATAAATATTAGTTCAACAATTCCCCCCCCCAATATTTTAGGATCAAATAATATCCCAAGAGATGAATGAACAAATTCAATCAGAAACTGAGAATGTCCAGTAATTTCAAAAACTGAATGTGCAATATAGGACTAGAATTTCCAAGCTTTATTTCATTCTATTTATTGGAGTTATCAACATATTTTTTGTTATTTGTGATTTTTCATTTTCTTGATATCACTTAGACAATAATAGAAATATCTTAGAAATTTTACTTTCAAAATGCACAAATTTTAATTGCCTTTTCCACTTGGTTTGGACATTTTTGATGTGCTTTCAAAATAGTGACAATGAACGAGCTACCTAACTTCGTTCATATCAATATCAAAGATGGAAAACTTTAAAATTTTGTAGGAAAGCTGTGTTCTTTCAAATAATATTCCAGTGACCCAAGAACTTAAACAACAGCCACAAAATGAGTAGATGCTTCAAAATGAATTATGCAAGATTCACCGTATCCTTTCCTATTTATCCTTAGAAAATAATTAACTACTTCATAAAAAAGAATAAAGTAGCCAAAGTTTTCAAGAGTTATCACTGATATACTTACATTTTCCTTTTATTTTCTTGCTTCAAATCATTCAGGCTTCTTTCAGCAATACAAGCTGCCAACTTAAAGATAACAAAATATTGGTAAACATATATGCAAAATTTAATTAAAATGAGCAACAGCATCTTAGTGAGAGTGCACAAATATCATAGTCAATGCACATATCACTTTTATTAAAAATCTTATCTAAATAAAAGATTTTAATTTTCGGGATTTATTGAAAAAGGAAATGAGTTAGAGTAAGAAAATAATGTGAACATAAAAATGAAGCCTATTGTGCACTTGTAAATGAATGTTAAGCTCCCCATGTTAGATGAAGGATGTTTGATTAATCAAGAAATATTCCATGAGCTATGGCAATGGAAATAGAGACTTAGAGTCATTATCAATGGCAGCTTTGCTTATTTGCCTCAAGGGTATCATTTTTAGAAAAAAACTCACTATAGTGTAAATATTCACCCATTTATTTCACAAAAGATAAAATTCAGTATGTTACTGGCAAAACAAATTATAAAATATGGTAACTTTCAGCCATATTCAATAACCACGAAAAAATTAACATGGAAATGTTAAATGTATTCTGAGGAATACAGAGGTTAGATGCAGTAGTTACTTAGAAAATTTGACTAACCAAACTATCAAAACCCACCAGTTCATCATATAAAGGTCGATAAAATCACTTCATACATACTTTTGTAATATACAACTGAAAATCACACAGTTCAAATTTTTATGCATATAAGCACACACATGAAATTTGTTAACTTATGATTCATCAAGTTGTTGAAAGCAACTCAGCCAAAGAATAGATCAAATATTCAAATTATTTGTAGTACTTTCCATCCAAAAAGACTACATATAAAAACCTTTCCAAGACAAAATGTCATAATTTTTTCTGAAAAACTATGTCACAATGATCCTGTTATTAAAATCACCCAGTTTTTGAACGAATAATAATGTGGAAACAAAATCGTTTCTGAATGTTTTGTATAATACTGTAACATATCTACGTGATAATTATAAGGCAGAAAACTGTATAGGCAAGACACTAGCCAAAAATAAATAAATACAAAGTCACAGCCAATAGTTAAGACTTCTCTTATTCTTTTATCTGAATGGCAATGGAAGACTTTTTCCAAACACCTGTTGACTCCTCATCTGGCACACAGCCAGGCAGCCCAACTGAGGACCAGGTATCCTAAGCAGCATCTTTACTGCCACATGAACTGCCCACCTACTTCTGAGTCTACAGCTTATTCTCAAAGGTTAAGACAAATTTCAGCCAATGACTATATCAAACACTGAGCACTCACATCTACAAAGCCTTCTAAGAGGTCTGCTAAGGAAACAGTGACATTCGCTCACTAATGGAACTTGAAACTCTCTCAGGGTAAAGACACAGAGAATAATCACAGTAAGGGCTGTTGTTACGCATTGAAGGCAAGCTGCCAGTAAAGACAGCCATGTCCCACTTTAGAGAACTTGGGTTCAGTTTATGGGCCCATCTCCTGGTTCTGGCTTCTTGAACAAGCAAACACTGGAAACTAGTAGCAATGGATTAAGCATCTGGATCCCTTGCCACCTGCATGAAAGACATGGACTGAGTTCCAAACTGAGCTTCAGTAGTCTCAGAAAATTGCACAAGTAGATTAGCTTTCAGAGAACTAAACCAAATAATGACTTCACTTTTGCAAGCCATTTCTCTGTCCCTGCCTCGTTCTTTTTCCACTTCTTTCTCCTTATCTTTCTCCACCTAATTATTTCTCAAGTCTTTATACTCATTTCACACGCATGTATAATGGAACAGTATTCACACATTAAAGTAAACTTTGTCTTTCACAACAATATTATGGAATTGGTGACCATTACGCTTACTTGTTATGTCAGTTGCCAAAAGACATCTATTCTTTCCCTAATTTTGCATAAAAACATACATAGTGCAACAAATATATTAAATATTTCATTATTTCACTATCATTTATGGCTGTGGTCATTTCTGAAGAACATTAATTTTCTAATTATTATAGGTTGAATTATTCAATTAATGAAGGAAAGGTAAAGAGTATGATTGTAAAGAAAATGAAAAGCATATAATTTTAAAAACTAAAACAAAAATAACAAAGTAGGAAGGAGAGAGGGGACAAGAATAATGTAGAAAGCATATTTTAAAAATCATGCATGTGAAATATATGACACTTCTTAACTTTATGTATGTGAATAATACATTTTAAATGACCTCAGTAAAGAACAGTGTATTCACCGCAGAACATGAAAGAGACTATGCAAGTTTAAAGGAAATAAAGTTAATCCAAAAGGATGGAACAAAGAAGTGGTCAATGAAGAAAGTAACAGTTGAAATTATACAGGTAAAAAAGAGGAAACAAAGCAAGCTTCATCAAATGTGTAGATACTTCCAAAGTTTTATTTAATGTTCTAGGAAAGGCAGATTGACAGAAATGAACAGAGAACAAAAGATCTTCTATCCATGGTTTTGCTTCCTAAGAGGTACAATGACCAGAGCTGAGCTGATCTGAAGCTAGCAGCTAGGAGCTTCCTCACAGTCCTCTATGTGGGTGCAGAGTCCCAAGGCACTGGGACAACCTCCACTGCTTTTCTAGGCCACAATTAGGGAACACACTTTCTATATATTTGAACACAAAGTCACACGTACTAAACAAATATTCAGTGCAAACTAACAGAAACCGTAAAAGACGAGAATCTAAATGATCATGTGTCCTTGGGTTGTTTTCTCATCTATAAAATCTGTAATGCTAAAATCCAATTACAATTATTAAATGGATTTCATACCTATATATTCAAAATACTTTCAAGTACTTTGCCTAGCATAACAAGAATTTAAAAAAAAAGCTTCTTCATCTTTAAAAATTAACATGTATAAGTATTTAGAAAGTGGTGAGAAATGGTGAAGAAAACTGAATCTATAATGATCCTAGCTAATTCACTAATGAATCTTCACTTGAACTCTTGAAACCAAAACAAACAGAATGTCAGAAAGGGGAGGGACCTGACATTCAATATACCACTCTCTCATTCTATGCTCCTCTCAGACTGGCCTAACATCTACAAGTCTTCACTATAATAGCAATGGTAACACCAGTTAACACTGACTTCATGCTTGTCAGTGTCAAGCACTTGACAAACATCCCTGAATGCTGTCTCCACCTCCCTGTGACAGGCACTCCCAGTGGACAGCTACTGTCAACAGCTCCATCTCTGCTCTTCCTTCTAACTGCTCAAACTTACAGCCACTTCACTTCCTCATCATGCAGTTCCTCTGCAGCACAGACAACTAGTTCCCCAGATGACCCTTTCCTTAATTTGTACCAACACTGAGAATCACTTAATAGAACCCTCAATTTTAGAACTAGAAAGGGCTTTAGCTAGCTCTTTTTCCAATCCAATTTGTTTGACAATTGAGTAAAATGGTCCAGAGACCTTTCTGGCTCCTCTAGATAACAAGGGGCAATCCAATGTCCCAAAATGTAAATACATAGACATGAGCATATGCACCAAATTCTTCTAACCCTCTTATCCTCTTCTAGGCTATTTGTGAAGAAGAAAAATGCTAAAAGAAGACTGTGGGAACAATCATGATACAACTTAGAATTTAAAGCTCACAATAAACATAATTCCATTATTGATGCAAATAAAATTGGCCAAATCTTTTACACACTACCTTTCATAAACTTAACTCCCCAGTGTTAACTCTCTGAATGAAATACACAATTTAAAGAAAAGATTAAAAAGGGCAATGAAACTTACCCAATTACTGTGGGTTTCTTTCTGAACAGAAGCAATCTAAAACAATATCATTGAAACGTTATTTTCTTAAATAAAAAGCACATCTATTGATAACATAGGAAGTAACTCACATGTTAAGAAACACTCCAAGCACACTTTGTGTCAGTAAACACAATTTTATGCAACTTTCTATGTATACATCATCTATTGTGTAAGTACACTTAAACACAGCTAAAATTTATATGATAAATATCTACTTTATTCTCACTGGTCACTAATCAGCCACAACAGGAACTATCAATTAGCAGATAACAGACCTGGCTGAATATGACACCTTACCAATGATTTAAAATCTATTTTTATGTCTGCAATGTAATTCTGCTTTTCCAAAGAAACAGGAGACATGATGACTCTTAAAATTTCATATCTCATATTCTTTGAATCACTGAAATATGGAAGTGTCTGAAAACAGCATGTAACACCTGAAGAAAGATGTAAAACTAGCAAAGGAATCACTTTTCCCTTTCCATACAACATAAATTCACAGGAACAAGTAAACACGTGTACACACACATACGCACACACTTACCTCTTCCTGGTAATAACGAAATGTTCTTTGAAGTTCTTTTTCAAGATCATTGATTCTATTTCTATGAAGAACAAATAATTACTCCAATATTTATATGTAATCAAAATTATAAGTCTTTATGCCCATTTAAAAAATACTAACATTAATTCTATTATTTATGCTAGCCCAAAACAAAGCTCAAGATTTCTACTATGTGCAGTATAGTGTATGTCTGTTTTAACATGAATGATGCTCACAGATTTACCCGTATATAGATATCTATAATCTTAACATAATCATAGGATAGTAATGAAATCCCCATAAAGTTCTGGTCACCTTACAAATACTAGTAAAATGGAGCAGAACCATGAGCTGTACCTACTGCCTGTATCACAGTAATCCCATATTGGCAACTGTTCTATAGTCCAGCTGCTTCACATAAAATCCAACACCCAGACAATGTTCCTGGGAATGTGGAGGATGATAGCCTGATGCTTGGCACCCTTGTACCCATGAAGGAGAACAAGTGAAAGGTACTGGCTCCAGAATTCATGTTGGCTCAGCCAAGACTCTTACGGCCATTTAGAGAGTGAACCAGCAGATGGAAGCTTCACTGTCTCTCTTATTCTCTGTTATCATTTCGCCTTTTTCTCACACTCTAATTCTGCATTTCAAGTAAATAAATGATTCCAAAAATTTTTTGGTAAAAAGTAATGTTAACCTACCTAATATAAAAAGAAGTAACAAAACTATCCAAGGCAAAAACTAGATTTAATACAAAGAAACTTGAACTGACAAAAGTGCCCCACTTCTTTCTAGATGCTTTACCATTATTTTCTAGAAATGAGCTTTAGATATGCTTCATCCACAAGAGAAAAGGCATTGAATACCTATAGATCAAGATTTCTTTTCTTCTATAGTTACGATCTTCATCCACAGGTGACACATCAGCCTTTTGATCTAGCTGGCAGTTTTCCTCGACCCTCAGGTACCTTAGCAAAAGTGAAAATTTATAATACATTCAAGGCATGTCATAAAGAATAGACTTCTATGTGTTTAACTGTACCAAAACTGGAGCCTCCCATAAAATATCCATAATTATCACTGCAAGTACAACATGAAAACTAATATGGAAGCATTTCTGATATAGAATTAACATTACACACTCAAATTTCAAAGCAACACCTCTTAAAATAATCTTACATATACATACATATAATATTTATCCAGACTCCTATATAAAGCAGCATTATATTTGTTACACTGGAGTCAGCCACAATAAACTGTGTTCCAGACATTTTAGATTGGTGGTTAATGATGTGGGAATCCCACATGTAGCTCCTCAGCCAGGCACAGCCATGGCTGTTGTAGCTATCTGAAGAATCAACCAGCAGATACAAGGTCACTCTATCTCTCTCTCAAACAAAAGGAGAACTTAGTCAATAAACTTATCTGGAGAATAGATACAGATGTCTATATTAAAAAGCAGAATGTTGACTAGCAATTGTTGCCGAAGGACAGTACTACTGTAAAAATATGAGGGAAATTGATGGGAGGAAGACACGGAGCAAGGAAGCACAGGTGGAACAGGAAATCTGTGTCAAGAAAGTTCATAAAAATAAACACACACAGAGAAAAAAAAGAGAAAAATGAGTATAAGAAAGCTTCCAAAATTTAATTACAGAATGAATAAAAAATGCTGTGATTTGTGTCGCTGATTTCATGAAATTATACCTGAAAATTGAAAGTTAATGACCGGAGTCTAGGAAGGTAGCCGACGTTGCTAAGTGCATGCAGAAATACAGACAAAAATTGGAAGCGTAGAGAACAGCAAGAGCAGAATTGCTGGAAAAGGCATCTGAAACTCCCCGGAGCTGGCATGATCAAGGCAGGGGACAAGCAGACATCGAGAATTGCAAAAACAAAAACAAAAACAAAACTCCCAACACACCAAATGGCAACTTGAACTGGTGGAAGCAGGCACCATCTAGAGTAAACACTGTCGCAGACAAAGAAAAAAAAATAAACAGAGGAACTGGTGAGTCACTTTTCAAAGGCTCATGTGGTGGAATCTGAGCCTATCCCCACCTGAAAGCTCTCTTGGACCTAATCACCCAAAACAGAGACTTGAGGCTCCTAGGGAATAAAGTTCTCTCTCAGAGACTAAGGCTTCTCTTGGCAACCCAGAGATGGGAGGGCAGACCCCAGGAGTAAACACGTGTGGTGCTGTAACAAAGTCAACTGCCTGGCTGGTAGCAGTGGGTGTTTGAGAACAAAAGCACAAAGCCTGCTATCACTTGCCCATCACAATTGAGAGAAGACACAGTGCCTTCGGAGCGTAGAAAGGCTAGCTGCTGATTACACACTGTGTGGCAGGAGCTGGACCACTCCCACTCAAGGCACCAGTTTGGCAGGCAGAGGCCACAAAAGCACAAGGCGGTGGGGGACCCTCGCCAGCTAGAACACTCTGAATAGCCACTCCACTGTCAGAACTATCTAATCTATAGGAGCCCCATATCTGCCCCACAGCAGGAAAGGTGAGTACCCAGGAGAGTGAAAGCACCTGTCACCCACAAGGTGGCAGCAGCCAACAAACATCCTGACCACCTAAACAGCTGACAGAAAAATAAGTGTTGTTTGACAGAGAACCACAGAAACAGATTACAGGGGAAAAAAAGGGAGGGAGGGGGTCAGGCAGTTCACATGGGGTACCTGGAGACCCTCAGGACAAAGGGAAGTGGCAGCAATGCTGGAGCAGTGTTGCAGTGAACAGCAATCCCTACCAGTGGCTGGTGAACAGTACAGACCCCAGTGGCAGCCATGGCTTGACTCTTGTGGCAGCCAAGTAATACATCTTAGAAATCTGCACTAAGGAGATGAATCTGCCAACCAGAATTGCAATGTCAAGAGGTAAAAGAAGACACAGAGGCACTATGATTGTTACTGAAGACTCTCCAGCAAAGGAGGAAAAGCCTTGACCACCCTCAGAGTTAACTGAGGAAGGCCCTTTAAAAAATGGGAACATAGAATTCAGAGAACTCATTACAAAATTTCTTTTTGTTTTAAAGATTTATTTATTTTTATTACAAAGTCAGATAAACAGAGAGGAGGAGGAGAGACAGAGAGGAAGATCTTCCGTCCAATGATTCACTCCCCAAGTGACCACAACAGTGGTACTGTGCTGATCCAAAGCCGGGAACCAGGAACTTCTTCCGGGTATCCCACACTGGTGCAGGGTCCCAAAGCTCTGGGCCATCCTCCACTGCTTTCCCAGGCCACAAGCAGGGAGCTGGATGGGAAGTGGAACTGCCAGGATTAGAACCGGCGCTCATATGGGATCCAGTGTGTTCAAGGCGAGGATGTTAGCTGCTAGGCCACGCCCCCAGGCCCCATTATAAACTTTCTAAACAATGAGAAGCACAAGGAATTTAAGGAATATGTTAGAAAGTAAATAATAGCAATGAATCAAATGAAAGCAGATATATCAGAAATTAAGTACACAGTGGAGCAAATTAAAAGTACAATGAAGACTCTCAAAAAGTAGAATGAAGCAGAAGAAAGAACTTCAGAATTGGAAGATATTTCCTGTCAACAGGAGGAAACAATCAAAAAGCTGGAAGCAGAGCAAGGTCAAACTAAAAGAAAAAAAAATAAAAAAAATAAAGTATCCAAGAATTAAAAGATACGGCTAAAAGACCCAACCTAAGAGTTATGGAAGTTCCAGAAGGTGCAGAAAGAGAAGCTGGGATTAAAGATGTATTCAAAGAAATAATAAATGAGAAGTTCCCAAAGCTGGAAAAGAATTGGGAAACAATATACAGGAGGGTCATAAAACTCCCAACAGAGTTGATCAAAAGCGAACCTCACCACGACACATGTAACCAAGCTCTCTTCAGTTGGACATAAGATCCTTAAATGTGCACGTAAAAAAAAATTGAATGATCTATAGAGGAACCCCAGACTCACAGTTGACCTCTCAGAGGAAACACTAAATGCCAGAAGAGAATTGAGTGACTTATTCCAGATTCAAAAAGGGAAACATTTTCAGCCCAGAGTACCGTATCCTGAAAATCTCTCCTTTGTCTTTGAAAATGAAACAAAATTATTCCACAGCAAAGATAAATCCAAGAAACTGCTTTCTAGACTTGCCTTGCAAATGATATGAAAGATGTTCTCGTGAAAGCAAAAAGGAATAGCAACTACCAAAACCAAAGGCAAATGTGGAGAACATCCCACTAAAAGACTAGCAGAAGACTAAATCAAAGAACAACCCATTGCTAAAATGACCCCAAACTGCAACCTATCCATATTAACACTGAATGTAAATGGCTTAAACTTATCAATCAAACATTATAAATCAGAGGACTAGATCAAAAGACAAACTCCATCTATCTGTTGCTTGCAGGAGACACATCTCACCAACAAAGATCAGAGGAAACTGAAAGTGAAAGGATGGAAAAGATATTCCAAGCAAATGGTAAAGAAAAACATGTGGGTGAAGCTATTCTTACTTCAGATGATATAGACTTTTATGTGAAAAGCATTAAAAGAGATGAAGATGGACACTACATAATGATCAAAGGATCCATTCAGCAAGAAGAGATCAATATAATAAATGTACATGCACCAAATGGTAAGGCATCTGGCTATGTGAAACAAATATTGATGGATTTAAAGGGAGAGATAGACTCCGATACATTCATAGTGGAGGACCTTAGTACCCCATTAGCATCACTGGACAATTCGACATGACTGAAACTGAGCAAAGAAACAACAGAATCACCCAAACTCTAGAACAAATGGGTTTACTTGATATCTACCAAAACTTTCATCCTACAGAGAATGCACTTTTTTTTTTCATCAGTACATGGGACCTTCTCCAGAACTGACCATGTTACAGGCCACAAAACAAGCCTCAATGAATTAAAAAAAAAATTGAAATCATACCATGCATCTTCTCAGACCATCATGGAGTGAAGATAGAGACCAAAAGTCAAAACACCCAAGAAGACTTGCAAACACATGGAGACTGAATAATATGTTACTAAATGATTGATGGATTAGAGAAGAAAACAAAGGGAAGTTTTAAAAAATGCTTGAAACAAATGAAGGCATCAACACAACAAACCAAAACTTTTGGGATACAATCAAGACAGTGTTAAGAGGAAAGTTCATCTCAATCAATGCTTATGTTAAGAAACTGGAAAGGAACCAAATAAATGAGTTAACCCTACAATTGAAGGATCCAAACAACAACAGCAAAGAATTCCAAAATAAGTAGGAAAAATGAAATAATCAAAATAAGAAATGAAATTAGCTAAAGAGAGACTGAAAGATCTATATATGAGAACAATAAATTAAAGAGCTGGTTCTTTTAGAAAATCAACAAAATAGACTCCCCACTAGCCCAACTAATTAAAAATGGAATGAGAAGATAAGCATCTATAGCATCAGAGATGAGAAAAATATAACAATACATAGCTCAGACACACAGGAAAATATTAGGAACTATTACAAGCAATTATATGCAAACAAATCAGAAGACGCAGTAAAGATGGACAGATTTTTGGACACATACAGCCACAAAACTAAATCAAGAAGCAATTCACAACCTAAATAGACTTATACATTGGACTGAAATTGAATTCAAAATTAAAACCCTTCTAACCAAGAAAAGTCCTGGACCAGATGGTTTCACTGCTGAGTTCTAAAAACCTTTTCAAGAGGAACTATTCAAGAGGATTTACTCCAATTCTCCACAAGTTTTTCCAAACAACAGAAATGGAGGCAATCCTTCCAAACTCTATGAATCTAATATCACCTTAATACCAAAGCCAGATGGAAAAACAACAGAAAAAGTGAACTGTAGACCAATATCCTTGATGAACAAAGATGCAAAGATCCTCAACAAAATACTAGCCAACAGGATCCAACAGTACATCAGGCAGATCATTCACCCGGACCAGGTGGGATTCAGCCCAAGCATGCAGGAAAGGTTCAATATTCATAAATCAATAAATGTGATACATCATGTCAACAAATTGAAAAAAACTATGATCATCTCAATAGATGCAGAGAAAGCATTTGATAAGATCCACTACCACCACTATAGGATGAAAACCCTAAGCAAGATCAGTATAGAAGGAACATTCTACAGCACAATCAAAGCCAATGCCAGCATCATACTAAATAGAGAAAAACTGGAAGTCTTTCCACTAAAATCTGGAACTAGACAGGGATGTCCGTTGTCACCATTATTATCCAATATATTATTGGATGTCCGTAACAAAGCTATTAGGCAAGAAAACGAAATCAAAGGAATTCAAATTGGAAATGAGGAACTGAAAGTATCTATTTGCAGATGAAATGATCCTCTACATAGGAGAATCAAAAAACTCAGTCAGGACACTACTGGATCTCATAAGAGACTTTGGCAGGGTAGCAGGATACAAATTAATGAACATAAATCAATGGCACTAGTGTACACAAATAATTCCATGCCTGAGAAGGAAATTGTAAATACAGTCCCTAAAGCAGAGAGGAATCTTAAATATCGAGGTATTAAGCTAATCAAATATGTGGAAGACCTCTATGATGAAAAGTATAAAACATTTAAAAGGGAAACAGAAGAAGACATTGAAAAGTGGAGAAATTTACCATATTCCTGGATTGGCAGGATCAACATCATCAAAATGTCCATATTACCAAAAGTAATATATAGATTCAATGCAATCCCAATCAAAATGCCAACAGCATTCTTTCAGAAATAGAAGATACAAAAATTGTCTGGAAACACAAGAGACCACGAATACCCAAAGCTATCCTGAAGAATAAAAATCAAGCAGAGGGAATCACAGTTCCAGACCTCAAGACATACTACAGTGCAATGGTCATCAACACAGTCTGGTACTGGTACAGAAACAGAGGAGAACATCAATGGAATAAGTAGAAACATCAGAAGGGAACCCACACATGAATTACCAACTACTTTTTGACAAGAAAACAGAAAATAATCCAGGAAAAAAAATTCTTGGCAATTCAACAAATGCTGTTGGGACAACTGGATAGCAGCCTGCAGAATCAAGAAACAAGACCTGCACTTGCCACATTGTACAAAAAATCAGCTCTAAATGGTTCAAGGACCTAAATCTACACCCAGAAACCATCAAAGTATTAAAGAAAAATAGAGGGAGCTCTCTCCTAGGAATAGGAATGGAACCAGACTTCTTAGAAAAGACCCCAAAATCATAGGTAGTCAAAGACAAAATAAATAAATGGGACTAAAAATCTTCCATACAGAAAAGGAAATGATTAACAAAATGAAGAGGCAATTAACAGAATAGGAGAAAATTTTTGCAAATTACACAGGTGATAGGGGACTAATGTCCAGGATTTACAAAGAGCTTCAGAAACCCAGGGACAGAAAATAAATAAATAAATAAAGCAACCCTGTGAAAAATGGGCAAAGGATATAAACAGTGGTTTTTTTTACAAAAGAAGAGATCCAATGGCTAACAGACATATTAAAAGATACTAAGGCTCCCTAGCAGTCAGGGAGATACACATTAAAACCATGCTGAGGTACCATCTACCTTCATTCAGATTGGCCTACATTCAGAACTCAACTAACAACACCTGCTTGCAGGGGAGCGGGAAGAAAAATATCCTCCTTCACGGCTGGTGGGAGTACAGGCTAGTACGGCAATTGTGGAAATCAGCACAGATAGTACTTAGAGAATTGCAAATGAACCTGCCTCAGGAACCAGGTATCCCACTACTAGGAATATACCCAAAGGAAATGAATACTGCATATATGACAGGCAGCTATAATCCTATATTCACAGCAACACAATATACACTAGAAAATACATGGAAACAATCTGGATGCAAGTGCAAAGAGGAGTGGTTAAATAAAGAGTGGTACCTCTATTTTATGGAGTACTACTCAGCCAATAAAAAGAAGGAAATCATATCATTTGCAACTAGATGGTCAGAACTAGAGACCATCCTCTTCAGTAAAATAAGTCAAACCCAAAAGGATAAATGCCATATGTTCTCTCTAGTATAAGGAAACCATCATGAAAAGTAGACTTCTGTGTTTTCTTTTCATCACCTATGAATTGGCTATTCAATGGCATATTTGTTCAACTCTATGGTACTGTATTTTTGTTTAGTTTTGTCTTTGCTTTAACATCATATCTGTTATCAAACTTATTTGTGGCTTAAGGGAATGTATAGTGATGGAGTAAGAGACTACTTGGCTGTGTAATGAATGGCTACTCTACTGTACAGGTGCCACAACAGATCTTATCACACAGTTTTTGATGATGTGTCTCCTGTGAGGCAAAATAAATCTACGTTCCTAAGAAGTTCCTCTCAAGTGTTATAACATCACAAAAATCTTACTAATACATGTAACAGAAGAAAAGCATGGCTTTAGCAGTCAACTTGACAATAAGGCAAATGACATTTTTTCATGAAGACCAGGAATAACTGGGCAGTAGCAACTTGCATAGGAAAAAGGGAAGTGGAACCAATTATATAATGCAAAAAGCATTATGAAAGAAAATTAAACACTCAGGTGACCTAAGTATTTAAAACAATGGTCAAAACGAGTAAAATACTTCACAGTGAAAAATGCTGGATTCACTGAAATTTCATTATTTATCCCTATAATATTACCTAATTAAGAAAGTAACCAAAAAAAGAGCTAAAAGTTGTTAAGTGTTACCACTAAGAAACTTACTTTTTGCTTTTATATACATTTTCTTTCTTAAAGTTATGGAGTTCTCTCTCGGCAAACCTAGCTGCCCACTGAAAAATAACAAAAGATGGAGAGACATGAAAATGTTAGATGAAAATGAGCATGAACATCCTAGAGCATACAAATATCACTGTCAATGTATGCATCCACTTCAACGAAATGCAGATAAAACATTTTGAATTGAAGGATCTTTTAGAAAAGGAAATATTTCAGGTAAGCAGATGACATGGGCCTAAAACTGGAGATGACTTGTGCACTTGCCAATGAATGCTGCTCTCTGATGTGAGATGGAGGACTGTTTGATTAATCAAGTAAGAGGCTAAGGGCAATGTGGGAGGATGCTAGCCTCAAGCAACTGCCAACAGAGACTCAGAATCATTACATATGGCAGCTTTGCATAGTTGCCTCAAGGCGATCATCTCTACAGAAAATTCACTATGACTCTGTGAAACCATAAAGGACTAAAACAGTTCAGCAGCATGTGGCTAAATGCTATTTTTTAAAAAAATAGATGAAATTATCAATGCATGTTGCACTTGCTGTAAGTTCATGGCGCTGCATAAATCATATCCCATTTTATTCAGTAAGAGGTAAAGATAAAATCAAATGTCACAGAGAACAAAGCTTGCAAAACCTAGTGAATATCAATAGCATGCAATATTCACAAGACCTTTCTTATTCTTTTATTTGAATAGTAATGAGACATTTTTTTTTCCAACACCAGTTCTCTTCTCATTGGCCACACAGCCAGATACAGGCCAGACTAAAGAAAAACCCAGGATTCAATCTGGATCTCCCACATGGGTGTCAGGCACTATCTAATTATGTGATCTTGGGCTGTTTCTCATCATAAAATCTGAAATGGTATAATCCAATTTATACTTATTAAATGGGTTTAGTAAGGAACATGAGCAAGCTACTTTTAAGTGTCTTGCCTAAAATAGCAAGAATTTAATACACATCATCCTCATAGTTAAAAAAATAAATTCTTGCCTTGCATGCGTCAGGATTTCATATGGGTACCAGATCATGTTTCAACTGCTCCACTTCCCATCCAGCTCCCTGTTTGTGGCCTGGGGAAACCAGTAATGTATGGCACAAAGCCTTGGGAAACCACACACTCTCATGGAAGATTCAAAACAAGCTCCTGGCAACTGGCTTCATATTGGCTCAGCTCCAGCCATTGCGACCACCGGGAGTCAACCAGCTGATGGAAGATCTTTCTCTCTGTATCCCTGTTCTCTGTAAATCTGTCTTTTCATATAAAATGAATAAATTTTGAAAATAATATGCATAAGTATTTAGAAAGTGGGGAGAAATGGTGAAGAAAACTGAATCTATAATGATCCTAGCTAATTCACTAATGAATCTTCACTTGAACTCTTGAAACCAAAACAAACAGAATGTCAGAAAGGGGAGGGACCTGACATTCAATATACCACTCTCTCATTCTATGCTCCTCTCAGACTGCCCTAACATCTACAAGTCTTCACTGTCTTCACTATAATAGCAATGGTAACACCAGTTAACATTGATTTCATGTTTGTCAGTGTCAAGCACTTGACAAACATCCCTGAATGCTGTCTCCACCTCCCTGTGACAGGCACTCCCAGTGGACAGCTACTGCCAACAGCTCCATCTCTGCTCTTCCTTCCAACTGCTCAAACTTACAGCTACTTCACTTCCTCATCATGCAGTTCCTCTGCAGCAGACAACTAGTTCCCCGGATGACCCTTTCCTTAATTCCTACCAACACTGAGAATCACTTAATAGAACCCTCAATTTTAGAACTAGAAAGGGCTTTAGCTAGCTCTTTTTCCAATCCAATTTGTTTGATAATTGAGTAAAATGATCCAGAGACCTTTCTGGCTCCTCTAGATAACAAGGGGCAATCCAATGTCCCAAAATGTAAATACATAGACATGAGCATATGCACCAAGTTTCTCTAACCCTCTTACACTCTTCTAGGCTACTTTTGAGGAAGAAAAATGCTAAAAGAAGTCTGTGGGAAATAACCACCATTTGATAATGTATTATTTCTCCAAATGGAATGTAATACCACTATTGGTTTTTATATACTATCTTTTTCATAAATTTAAATCCCCAGCATTATCTTCCTGAAGGAAAAGCAGAATTTATTTTAAGAAATAGAAAAAACTTTAAGGCAATTTGAAACTTACCCAATTTTGGTGGGCTTTTTTCTTATAATGAATAACCTGAAAAACAGAATGCTTGAAAATTAGTTTTCTTAAACAAAAAGAACATCCTGTCTTTCACATAGGAAGTAACTCACAAGCTAAGAAATATTCCACACACATTTTGTGTCAGTAAAGACAACTTTATGCAAAATTTCATGGACACATCATCAATTGTGTGTAAGTACACTAAAAGCAGCTAAAATTTGTAATTCATACACTTTTAGTTTATGTTCCCTTGTCAGTAATCAGCCACAAAAGGAACTGTCAATGAACAGATAACTAGCCTGGCTGAATATGAGACCCAACTGGTGATTTAGAATCTATTTTTATTTCTGCAATGTAATTCCATTTGCCACATTCTTTGAAACACTGAAAACATGGAAATGACTGAATACCACATGTAACACTTCAAGAAAGATATAAAACTAGTAAAGGAATCACTTTTCCCTTTCCATTCTACATAAAGACACAGGTTCCAATAAATATGTACACACACACCTAAACATGCACAACACACTCACACACTGAACAAACACACACACACACACTTACCCTTCTTTGGTAATAAACAGTGGTTCTTTGCACTCTTTCTTCAGTATATTTGGCTTTTTTACTGTTTAGAAGATATAAATTTTCAATTATTCATATGTAATCACTGTAATAAAATAATATACTCTACTTTAAAATATACATTACAACATCAAGAACACTCTATTTCCTGGAACAAATAACAAAAACTGCACATGCTGAGAAATATCAAATAGAATTCTCATTTTTTCTTCATCTAATGTAAATTCTACTCATTAAACTTTCCTAAAACAATATTTCATACAGTATTGTAAGTACATGATGGAAGATTCATCCAGATATTCATAATGTTTAAGTGGCTATAGGAAATGAATTATTTCCCTCACAAAATTACATATCTTATCAGACTCCCCATATAGGACTGATGCTGTGGCACCGAGGGCAACCTACATCACCTGATAACTATATGGATACCTGATAATCCTAGCTACTACTACACATACAATCCAGCACTGTGATAATGTGCTTGAAAAAGTAAAGGATACTGGCTATCTGCTCATGCCCTTGTATCAACGGGGGAGTTCCAAAGAAAGCTTTTGGCTCCTGGTTTCAGACTGACCTAGCCTGGGGTGTTGTGACCATTTGGAGAGTTCATCAGCAAATGGAAGTGTCATTCTCTCCCATTCTGTGTGCTTGTGTGTGTATTACTCTACCCCTACCTCCAGGTTCTATCTTTGTTCTGTCTTTCAAGTGAATAAATCAAAAAGAAGACAAATCAGCTACTTCCTTCATTAAAATAAGACCCAACCCAACCTTACTCTTCCTGACATATAATGAAGTACTCCAAGTATGCAAATACAGCTGAATCTTACCCTTTGTCTTTAGGCTTTCCAGTATCCCCTTGGCCAAGTAAGGAAAGCTCCAAGGTAAAAGCTAAACTTACTCTCTTATAAACTATACAAATAATACTAAGTATGGCTCATACATTCCTTTATAACATAATTGCTGGATTCCTTCATGTCCTACACATTCTTCTCCATTGGAACTAAAGAGTAAAAACCTTGAAATAAGTGTCTATTCATAAATTCCTTGATGTAATAGGTAAGACTGGTCCATATTCAAACATGAGATTAAAAATCACATGCATAAGGGTATTGTTTTTCCTTTTAAGGTTTTGTATGGAATTTCATAGCAAGAACTTGGAATTAAAAAGTAGCAAAATATGCTACTTATATTTGGCTGCTTAAATATTTTTCTGGCTATTCTCCAGGACACAAAAGAAAAAGCATTAATACCAATATAAGTCAACTCCTCTTGTAGATTTGAAATTTGCATCAACAATTGAGATGGTTTTTTCCTCTATGTGGCAGTGTTCCTCGATCAGCAGGTTCCTTAAAGCAAAAGTGAAAATTTATAATACATTCAAGGCATGTCATAAAGACTTATAGTGTTTTAACTGTATCAAAACTGGAGTCTCCCATAAAAATATCCACAATTACAACTGCAAACACAACATGAAAAACTAATATGCAAGCATTTCTGATGTAGAATTAACATTACACACTCAAATTTCAAAGCAACACCTCTTAAAATAATCCTGCTATCACAACGGTCTCCAGAGTTTTGTGAATGAATTTGGCACAGAAGTAAGATTGAAAAGGTAAAAAAATGAATATAACAGATAACTTATACATAACAGACTCGAATCAGCATTAGACATTAGCAAAACCATAAAGACATACAGGAGGAATCAAGAGTAATCCTGACAACCTCTTAACAGGAGGTAAAATGCTCAAAGCGGGCGGGGGGCCCAAAGTGGAGCAGGTAGACAGGAGGAGGCTTGTATACCAACCCTGGAGACTCTTGGATCCTCACCAAGGACTATCAATACAGGCACCAAGAGCTATATCCCAACTGCCAAAGAGACCACGGGGAATTGGACTGCCTTCGTAGGGCAATAACTCCATCCTCACAGGCCAAGATCTCCCACATGGGATGGAAGATGCCCAGATCCTTCCTCACAGGATCTAATGTCATTGGAACAATAGCCAGGAGCCCTGAGCAGTCCGCAGAAAGAGAAGAATAGTAAATGCCCTTCAAACCTCAAGAAGGGAGCTTTCTCTGCTCCATACTTAGTTCCAGCTTTGGATCCCCATCCTCTCTTGCAATGATCATCAGGGTCGCTCTGGAGCTACTTCCCCCCAAAATTAGATTAGAGAACAACAAGGAAAGCTTAGAACCAGACAGGAAAAGGTCAGCTAGGACTCACATATACCTTACTAGGTAGGACACAAAGATAAGTTACTCCTCACTAAGGTATTGAAGATTTCTCTATACACCCCTCCTAAAACTGTTCTGTACCTCAACTGTTGACATATGCCTTGTTAGTTATAAGCCAGTTTAGACTATCTAAAATCTGCCAAGTTCAGTAAAAATTATGCTTCAACACTATAAACTGCTAAATACTAAAATGAAAATAGACACGAGACAGCTGAATAGTACCCTATAGCCATTTTAAGGTGTATAGCAGCCAGCTGTGTATAAACTAAAATAGAAATGTCAATGAAGTAATCACAGGATGTGGTTAAAAACCTGCATCTTCTAACATATTGGTTACTCAATACCATGTCAATTAACTCCATAATGTTGTAAATTATTGTTGATGTTATGTTGTGTCTTTAATTGATCGGGATGATATTCTGCCAGCTCTGCTTTTAGACCACAGATGTTCCCCCCAAGAAACTGTTGAATTTATATGGACAATAAGATGCTGGACTCTATATGCATGGTACATGCTTGCAATGAAAGAATCTTGACTGGATTTTTCTATTACTGCAACAAGGTGGAGGAATCCACCCTGGGGGGAGGGTGTTGGGGGAATCCCAGAGCCTTTGAAATTGTGTCATAAAATGAAATGCAATTTAAAAAGGTAAAATAAATGAAATAGCTCATATAAATACTATTTACCCAGACTCCTATATAAAGCAGCATTATATTTAATACATAGGAGTCAGCCACAACAAACCATGTTTAAGTCATTTCAGATTGGTGGTTAATGATGTGGGAATCCCACATGCAGATCCTCAGCAAGGCGCAACACTGGTTGCTGCAGGTATGTGCAGTATCAACCAGCAGATGCAAGGTTCCTCTCCCTCTTTCTAATGCTGATTTTCAAATAAGTAAATGAATAAATCATTTTAAATCAGTTTTAAGTCTTGAGTTGGGTTCTGGTTCAAATCAGAAAGAAGCAAAATCATACTGTAACCAAAGTAAATTTTGCTAGTAGTATAATAGGTACTGCCTGTTTCTATTAGTGTGCATACTACTTGCAATAGTATGTACTTATAGAGCCCTGAGATTTTAACATAAGCTGCTCACACACCTTGCAGATACTCATATTAATGACTAAATCAGCTCTGCAAGGAAGGTACCTGATATCTGAGATGCCTAGTACCCAAACGGGAGACCAGGATGAAGCTTGTGTGCTCTGCCCCAGCCCTGACTGTTTCAGCTATCCTAGGAGGAAAACAGTAGACAGATCTCTGTCCGGGAGAAGCTCTGTGGCCTTGCAGACTTTTGCGGAATGAACCAGCAGCTAGTTCATTTTCCTTGCTCTCTTTCGATAAATTTCTTTCTCTTTCTCTCAGTAATTCTGTGTTCCCTGGTGTCTAACTTTAGACCGTAAAAGCAATTAAGAAAATATTTTATCAGTGAAAAAATCCTGAAGTGTTAAATGGTGTATCATTACTTCTAAGGAAAACACAAGGCAACATTTCCGCTAGATTATAACAAAACACTTTCATCAGTCAAACAACACTTACTATATTCTAGGTTTGCTTTAGTTTTGATTCATTTAATATAGTATGATTGACTTATTAACATTAGGCTCAGAGTCAATAGCACTGTAATTAATGCCAAAACAAAATTTATCTGACACAAATACATTCTCTTTAAAAAAGAAAAATCATAGTATCCTGCTTACGCGTAGGACAGTGCAAGACATTTCAGTACTATGCTTGGGCATCACAGTAAGTAGCTAATTAACTAACAATCACCAAAATGTGGCACAGTACATACTGTGTATTAGACACTTGCTTATACAATGAGAACTGACATTTATTTTGCCTTGCTCAATCTCAGCTGGAAATGTATGCTTAATAAATCACTAGTTAGCACTGATGTTATATTACAAATGTTAGCAAGCAGAAATTTTTTTAAAAACAGAAAGTAAAAATTAGCCAGGAATACCCTTCATTAATTTACTAATTAATTTACTAATGAAGCATCAAATTATTGTATTTTATTGCCCTTTATGATAAAAAACATGAGCTACAGGAATATTTGAAATTTCTGAGGCTGGCACTGTGGTATATAGTATGTTAAGCCTCTGCCTCTGACACCAGCATTCCATATGGGTGCTTGTTTAAGACCTGGCTGCTCCCAGGTCTCCAACAATGCTCCCTGCTAATGCAGCCTGGAAAGTAGCACAAGAGTGCTTAGGTAGATGTGGTCCTGCACCCAACTGGGAGCTCTGAAAGCAGCTCTGGGTTTCTGATTTCAGTCTCACATGTATTCAGGCTTGCATAGCTTTAGACACGAACAGGAGAACAACATTCACTCATGATGTTTACCTTAAATGTGAAAATGCTTTTAAAAAACAATCACAGGACAATAAGGACAACAAACAAAAATGATAAGGGCTATGAAAAAATATAAAAGATAGAATAGGGAAAGGGGTTTCACATGAGGTTTTAATTAGGTAGCCAGGGAATGATTCTTTGAAGGCAACAATGAAAACAGGAAGATCTCATGAAGCTATTGGAATGACTCAGGTATAAATGGTAATGGATTACACCAGAATAATAGTGGGGAGTTTGGAGAAAAATAGTCTGTAAATCAAGCAAATGAGAAAAAAAGAAAAAAGATTCTTTGCATGATATACAACAGATAGTGGAATAACATCCAAGATTTACTGAGAGCTTCAGATACTCAAACAACAAACAAACAACTCCATTAAGAAATGGATGAAGGACATGAGCAGGAATTTGTCAAAAGGATAAATTCAAATGGCTGGCAGACATATGAAAAAGCGCTCAGGCTCCATAGCCATCAGAGAAATGCAAATACAAACCACACTGAGGTCCCACCTCACTCCAGTGAGAAAGTCATACACACAGAAATCTACTAATATCACCTCTCATAAGAATGAGGGAAAAGGCACACCTGCTCCACATTGGTGGGAAGAGTACCTTGTCCAGCCACTATGGAAATCAGTATGGAGAGTGCTTTGCCAAGTGGAAACCGATCTGCCACATGATTGAGTATCCCACTTCGGGGAACATATCCACATGAATTGAAATCTGAATATGAGAAAGTGGCCTGCATACCTATATTTACAGCAGCACAATCCACGATAGCAAAGAAATGCAAACAATCCAGATATCCTTTGAAAGTGGAATTGGTTATACAAAACAAAAACAATGTGGTGCTTCTACTTTTTGGAGTATCGCACAACAACTATAACAATGAACTTGAGCCATTTGTACCAATCTGCCATTTGTAAATATTATGATAGGTGCAATAGGCCAGTCTACCCCCAAAATAAATAATATGTTTCCTCTGATGAGAAACACACAAACAAAATACAAAAAAAATAGAAATATGGGTAAAAAGTATATACATATATTCTCATAGATGAATTTTACAATGGAGGAGAGCACACCAGTAATGTAAGATATGTTTTGGTTTGCGTCTCTACTCCCAACTGAAAGGAGGACTCCAAGTAAGGCTGTCAAGTACACCTTGACAGTCTGATACTAGATTCTATATCAATAGTTATAGCTACAATCCCATGATACACTTCAATAACAAACGATGCACTCACGACTGTTGCTAAAGAGTAATACTATTATAATATAGGAAAAAATGGAATGGGGGAGAATAAGGAGAGAGGAAGGAGGGCGGCTCTGGGAATCTCCAAATAAACACATAAAAAGAGGACAGAGACCATAAAAATGGTGAAATACATTTATAAAATGAGTAAAAATGTTATTATTTGTCTCCCTGAATTCAATCAATCTTATTTTCAAAGAAGAAAGGCTAATGATTAATGATAGCTCATTGGTGGTGGAGGCAGGATCAAATCGTATCATCTAGAAGCTAGCTGCACCTAAAGAGAGGTTGTAGGTCATGGAATAGTTGCCAAGAGGAGACAGATCTCTAGAGAGCGCAGGTTTTAGAAGCAGAGTATGTCTCCAGTCTCTCTCTGATTCCTGGCCCACTCCATGATAAATGGTCTCTATACTGTTCTCCACCCTCACCAAGCCAGAACCCATGAGGCCACTCAATTTTGGACAGTGTATTTCCATCCCATTAGGCAAAATAAATCTTCTTTAATAAGAAGTTCCTCTCTAGCATTTTAAATGTCATAAAGCGCTGATGTCAAGTATAGCTTGAGAAGTCACCCTGATCAACTAGACAAATCAATCTTTAAGACACGGAATACCTGAACAGGAGCAATCAGCACAAAGGAGAAGTGTCAGCTTTATACATATTAGAGGTGGATGCACGCAAAATTGAATGGAACTAAATCCCCTGACCCAGTCAGATAGCATCAATTATGATCTAATTTAAGGTGATCTTACACTGAGGAGTCACATGATAATGATACATGATTTGTGTAATAGCTTAGAATGTCTAATATTACTTTCAACACTTTCTTGAGGAAAGTATTTAAGAACAAATAATATTTTATAAATGAATCATGAATTGTGAATATCCAATGATCACAGAGACTGAACATGAAATATATGCTTAGGCTTTGAAGTCTAGCTTTCTTGCCATCCAGTGCAAGAATATAATCCTTGTTACTGGTGACATTTTATTTTATTTTCTTTATACATTTCAGTCATTACTGTAAGTTTTTCCCGAAGCTTCTTAATTTTTGCCTTTTTCACTGCAAAGATACTTGTTCAGTCTGGAGATTTAAGCATGATTCTCAATTAGTAATCCTAGATTAGATGACTAGTTCAGTTCATATTAAATACTGAAAAACATAAAAGCATACATAAAATCTGTGACGTTTCTTTCAAATTATATGTCAGTGGCCTAAGCATTTAAACAATGGTCAAAATGAGTAAATACTTCATAGTGAAAAATGCTGGATTCACTGAATTTTCATTATTTATCCCTATAATATTACCTAATTAAGAAAGTAACAAAAAAAGAGCTAAAAGTTGTTAAGTGTTACCACTAAGAAACTTACTTTTTGCTTTTATATACATTTTCTTTCTTAAAGTTATAGAGTTCTCTCTCGGCAAACCGAGCTGCCCACTGAAAAATAACAAAAGATGGAGAAACATGCAGACAAATGTTAGATGAAAATGAGCATGAACATCCTAGAGCATACAAATATCACTGTCAATGTATGCATCCACTTTAATGAAATGCAGATAAAAAGGAAATATTTCAGGAAAGCAGATGACATGGGCCTAAAACTGGAGATGACTTGTGCACTTGCCAATGAATGCTGCTCTCTGATGTGAGATGCAGGACTGATTAGTCAAGTAAGAGGCTAAGGGCAATGTGGGAGGATGCAAGCCTCAGGCAACTGCAACAGAGACTCAGAATCATTACACATGGCAGCTTTGCATAGTTGCCTCAAGGCGATCATCTCTACAGAAAATTCACTATGACTCTGTGAAACCATAAAGGACTAAAACAGTTCAGCAGCATGTGGCTAAATGCTATTTAAAAAAAAATAGATGAAATTATCAATGCATGTTGCACTTCCAGTAAGTTCATGGCGCTGCATAAATCATATCCCATTTTATTCAGTAAGAGGTAAAGATAAAATCAAATGTTACAGAGAACAAAGCTTGCACAACCTAGTGAATATCAACAGCATGCAATAATCACAACTATTCATGTGGAAAGGTTAACCTCATTCTGAGAGATCTCCAGATCATCTGCAATCATTTTGTGAAACTTTGGACTGGGAAAACCATATGATTCACTAGGCTTATCACATAGGTAAAGTCACTTAATTTATAATTTATTACAAATAAAAAGAAGTTAGTCTGCATTTTTAAAAAATAAAAGTAATTACTCTGATATTTATTAAAAACTGAACTGCATGGTAGAAATAGCTTGGACAAAGAGTAAACCACATAAATATTTACAAAATGAATCACTTATTTGCAAACCTTGCCATCATAAAAAAATTGTGTGTGAATATTATTCCTACATATAACAAATTTTTACTAAGAAATTATGCCAAAGATAATTACTAAAATAAACTATTGAACTATTGATATGTGGAACCAAAATTATTTGAAATTACAAGGGAAAGAATGAAAAAACAAACAGGCTAATTAAACATGACTTTTTAAAATAAATTATAAAATATTTGTTTCAAAAAATACCTGTAACACATTAAGAAATAAGGCTACAAAGTTGGGCTCTTTGCCATGGTCCATGCCCACAATGATGGACATATGGCTGTTTATGTATTATGTATTATGGTAATAATATAGGGGAACCCAGTAGGGAAGGTAACTTGGGGAAGGGGTAAGGAAAATCCCAGGGCCTATTTAATTGTAGCATAAAATGATAATAATAATAATGAAAACGGTTTTAGAAAGGCAAATATAAACCTGTAACACATTAAGAAATAAGGCTACAAAAATAGGATATAATGTACTCCACTTTTTGTGAAATGCTCATATGAGCTTTTGGTAATCTTCATGGCACCACAGGACTAGAGACAACATCCCATATCAGAGTGCTTGGTTCAAGTCACAGTTACTCTAAGTTTCATACAGAGCTTCCTGCCAACATGATCTAGAGGCAAGGAATGATGGCTCATTGCAACCACATAGGAGATTGCATGGGGAGTTCCTAGATCCTGGATACAATCAGATCTAGACACATTTTGTGGCCATTTTGGACAGTTAACCAGCCGATGGAAGAATGTTCAATGTCTGTCTCTGCATCCCCCTCTATCATTCAAAAAAGTAAACAAATCTTAGAAATATTTTCAAAATGTGTGTAAATGCATGCTTTGTACATCATCTGAATTTGGGTTGCCATATTCATTTACGTGAGGAGGCAGATCGATGGAATAAACTCCTTATACTCTGCTTCACTTCCCCAATCCAACATTAGCTGGAACTGGGCCAGGGCAAAGATGGAAGTAAGGAAATTGAAGGAGCTGGATGCAGTTAGAGCAGTTCAACCGAAATACCCTGTGTGTGATGGAGGCATTCTAACTGGCACCCAAAATGCTAGGTCAGACAACTGCCCTGGTCTGAACTTTCAGGAAGTACATGCTACTTCTATTGGATGTGACAAATACTGCTTCATTGAGATCTAGATGCCACACTTTCTATGTCTTTTAACATAAAGTCACACACACCAAATAATAAAATCAATGTAAAGTGATAGAAAATATACAAGACTTAGGCTCAGAAAGATCAGGATTGCAATCTCTACTTTTCACTTCCTAATAACGTGACCTTGGGCTGTTGTCATATCTATAAAATCTGTAATAATAAAATCTACTTCACAGTTGTTAAGTAGACTTAATGGATGTTATTTCACAGTATTTTCAAGTATAGTGCCTAGAACATCAAAAGGCTCAAAAGTAGCCTCCTCCATCTCTCTGTGTCAGGGACTCCCCAAAAGACATCTCATAACCTCATGCAGTTTCTCTGCAGCACAGACCAGTGTTCACAATCACCCACTTCTTAATACGTAGTGAGTAATTCAATAAATATTTAAAGAACTCTGAATTTTAGAAGTAGAAGGGGCTTCGTTAGCACTTTATCCACCCTTTTGTTTACAAATGATTAAAATGACTCAGAGAACTTTTTTTCTTCATAAATAACAAGGGGCAATCCAATGCCCCAACAATGTGAATCTGTGACCATGATATTTGTATATGCACATCACATCCTTCTGACCCTTGCGGACAGTATAGGTTCCTTTCGAAATAGCAATGCGCTAAAACCAGACTGTATGGATTGGTCAATGTGTTCATTCTCACAAGAAGGGTAATTCCACTTTTGGTGCAATTAAAATAAAGTGATTCTTTTACATAGCAATTTATTTTCTTCAATTTAGTTGCTCAGTATTATCTTCTAGAAGTAAAATCATAACTTGATTTATAAAAGTTAAAAAGCTTTAAGGGAATTTGAAACTTACCCAAGTAACATTTGCATTTTTCTTCAAATAAATAATCTGAAAAACAGAATATTTTAAATGTATACTTTTTTATATAAAAACGTACCTATCATTTGCTTAGGAAATAACTCAAAAAGTCAAAACTATTTCAAACATCACTAACATCACTAACAACAACATTGATGCAAATTTTCATGTACACATCACGTATTATAGGAATATGTGAAGACAATTAAAATATAATTAATAAACTTCCACTTTAGGTTCTTCGGTCAATAATTTTCATTTGTGAAATCTAATGTACTTTTACAACAAGGCAGGACACATGATACCTAAGAAGTCTTGTGTCAAGCTCTTTGAAATCCTGAAACTGTTGAAACGTCTTTGCCACATACAAAACTGTGCAACTGATGGAGAAATTCATTTTCTCTTTCAATTCAATTTCAACACTCAGGTGCTAGGACCTACATCTATGCATGTGCTTGCACACACACACACACACACACACACACACATACCTAAACATGATTATAATGAGTGGTACATGCATACACGTGTGCACAAACACATACCTGTACTTGGTAATAAAGAATGGTGCTTGTATGCATGTGTGCATGCACACACACACACACACACACACACACACACACACACACACACACACACACAGACACAGACCCCTGTACCTAATAAAGAGTGGTACACACATGCACATACGCACACACATATGTATACCTGGTAATACTGAATGTTACAGACACACACACACCCCTCTACCTGTTAATAATGAATGGTACATGCATTCATGTACACACACACACAGACACCCACACCTGCACCTGGTAATAATGAATGGTACACACATGTGCATGCACACATCACACACACCTGTATTTGAAAGTAATCGATTGTTCTTTCCAATTCTTGTTCAAGGACTTTGATTCTCCAGCTAGGAAGAAAAATTATTTTGACATTAATGTATAAGCACAATACACAGGACACGCATAAAACATTATTTACATCAAGAGTTTTCTATTCTAGGGGGAAAAACTCCCCAAACTATACATATTGAGAAATAAACATGAGGAACTATCACGTTCTTTATAAAACATGATCTGATGTTAATATTCTAGTATTTAGGCACTCCTGAAACAAAGGTCATCCCAAGATTTAGACTGTGTGTGTATCTGCTTTAAGTATGATCACGGGAGGCTTATTCAGTCATCTGAAATCTTAATGTAATCATAGGAAATCAATGTCCTCTATTTGGCAAATGTTATTCATTACCTTTGCAAGATTAAAATGATGGGGGCAGCACTGTGACAAGGTGGTCAAAGGCTGCTGTTGCATCACCCACATCTCTCATGGGCACTCATTTAAGTTCCAGCTGCCCCACATTATCAAGCTCCCTGCTAATGTGCCTGGGAACGCAGAGAAAAATGGCCTGCGTGTTTGGGCCCATGTAGGAGACCCACAGCAAGCTACTGGCTCCTTGTTTCATACTGTCCCACCCACAGCTGTGGTCATTGAGAATGAGTCAGCAGATAAAAGGTTCATTCATTCATTTTCTCTAATTGTTCCTTGCTCCATGTTTCTCCTCTTTCTGTTTGCTGCCTTTCAAACACATGAATCAATTAAAAAGACTAACAAGCTAAATCAGATAAAGTCCAACTTTGCTTTTTGTGTGATGCACAACTATTCATGTACAGCTGAACCTTGCCTTTTGTCTATAGCTTTTACATTATTTCCTTGGGTCAACTGAAGGAGGATCCAAGGTTAAAGCTGGACTTAAAGTCTTGTAAACAAAGCTGGCTCAGTGGCAAAATGGGATAAGTCTATGTTTGAGGCACCATAATCTCATATAGGCACCCCATTCACATTACAGGAGCTCTACTTCTGGTCATGTGGCCAAGCTAATCTCTTTTATCTGTCTTTCTGTACCTCTAACTTTCAAATAAAATAAATAAATGAAAAGAGACTTTTAAACAGCCTAGTGTGATGGCTAAATCTTCACCTTGCAAATCATAGGGATCCTATATGGGCACCAGTTCCTATCTCAGCTGCTCCACTTCCGATCCAGCTTTCTACTTGTGGCCTGGAAAAGGAAGGTGGCTCAAATCCTTGGGACCCTACAACCATGTGGAAGACTCAGAAAGCTCTTGGATTTGGATCAGCTCAGCTCTGGCTATTGCAGCCACTTGCGTGATCCAGCCAATGAAAGATCTTTTCTCCTTCTATCTCCTCTCTGTAAATCTGCCTTTCCAAGAAAATGGAATAAATTTAAAAAAAAATCTCATATATCTATCCAAATAATATTAACTGTGCATTTTCTGATTTTTTCTCGCAGTGAGCTTTTAGCTACTCTCCAACCCACAAAAGAAAAAGCATTTAATACCGATAGATGTTGATCGCTTCTGTTTCACAGTTAAGAGTATCATCCACTTTGAAAAGATGATCTTCTTTCTTTAGTTGGCAATTTTCCTCTGTCATTAATTCCCTTAAGCAAAATAGTACATATTTCCCTTAATACACATGATAAAACAATGAACTTTATTGCTTAACTATATCAAAATTGGTGATTCCCAAAAGTATTTTCATACTTATCATTACAAACACAACATAAAGCGGCTATAAAAACATTCCTGATATAGTATTTAACATTATAAATTCAAATTTTAATGCAAACCATCTAAAATACTATTGCTATCACAACAGATGCCAAAGTTTTATGTAGGAATTTTATGTAGAAATTAGATTTAAAAGGTAAAAAAATGAAATTATGAGAATACATAACATTTATCCAGACTTCCTATATAAAGCAGCATTATATTTGTTACACAGGAGTCAGCCACAACAAACCATGTTTCAGTCATTTTAGATTGGTGGTTAATGATGTGGGAATCCCACATGCAGATCCTCAGCCAGGCACAGCACTGGCTGCTGCAGGAATGTGCAGTATCAACCAGCAGATGCAAGGTCCCTCTCCCTCTCTCTAATGCCGATTTTCAAATAAGAAAATGAATCATTTTAAATCAGTTTTAAGTCTTGAGTTGGCTTTTGGGTCTGATCAGAAAGTAACAAAATCATACTACACCTGAAGTAAATTATGTTAGTAGTATAATCAGTACTATTTTTATTAGTGTGCATACTTCTTGCAATGATAAGTGGCTTTTGAAGCCCTGAGATTGTACCAGAATCTATACTTAGGACTGACATGTAATGATCTTGCTTAAAGACTGAGACAGCACGTGGGAGTGGAGTGACACCCATACTCTCAACTGCTCAGTACCTGGGGATAGGGAATGGCCCTCCAATGGATAAAGAAACTGGGCTTGTCTGGACAATAGGATGCTGGAATCTATGCTGGGTATATGCTTGCAATGAAGGAATCTCAACTGAACTTGAACTGTGGTTATGCAGCAAGGTGGAGGAATCCACCATGGATGGAGGGTTGTGGGAGGGGTGGGGGGAATCCCAGTACCTATAAAACTGCTTCACATAATACAATGTTACTAACAATAAAAAAATAAAATAAATGGTAGCAGATCTACTACATGGAATAATACTTTGACATCGAAATCAATCAAATTCTACCATTTGCTGCAAAATGGTCCCAGCTAGAGACCATTATTCTCAGTGAAATAAGTCAATCCCCAAAGAACAAACATCACATATTCTCTCTGATATGTCAACCTGCATGCAAAATCCCAGATCAATATTTAGGCAAACATGCACATACATATATTTAGCATTAAAGATAATTTCCAATATGCACCTCTTCTCCCTAGTAAGAGGACTCACAATGAAAATGTTAAATACATTTTGACCATAGCATATGAGATTTTCTAGCATTGTCTATACCTACAAAGCCAAGATATACTTAAATAGAAGAGTCATAGACTTGTGATTGTTGCTATAGGACACTGCTGTTATAATACAGTAGTTCAGAATGAGGTATGAAGCGGGAATCTCTGTGCCTATGGAACAGCATTATGAAAATACACTTAATTGGACATAGGTATCATGTCACCAGGTAATTTAAACCTTTGGGACCACCCCTATATATACTGTCTGACCCAAACAACAGTGTGCAGTGCATGGCTGTGATTGGATCCAGATGCAGGGCTCACAGGTAGTGATTCTCTGATACTACACTATCCATCTTGATTGAATTTTAGTGATTTAACTGTGGAAGAAATGCTGTGGGAGATTCATAAAATGTATTACATTCCATACACAGTAAACACTGCTTAGAAAGAGTTACTATATATCAGGCATCACACAAGTATAACAAAATGAAATCGCCTCATTAGGAAACAACTTATAATGAATATGGATATGGGAGAAAAGAGTGTTTTTTAAAACTCTGCAGGTGCAGATGGTCATTAATTGACACCTGTTCCACTGAGACATGAGATCTATGTACTTGCTTCCTGATTTTGAAAGGGGCTATTAGAGTATCAATGCAAAAGAAACCCTGATGATATGACCAATATGTGGTCATATCTTATTTCAAATATTTAAAGCAGCACACTTAACTACTAGGCTCTAGCCTTTCAGTCTCTCCAATAATAAATTTGGAAAAGCGCCAGTAATACATTAGTGACACTACCAAAACAGTAGTAAGAAATATCAATCCAGCATAGAGAACAGTAGTGAGGCTAAATTATACCATATGTATGCAACAATTTAACATTTTGTCAGCACTACCAACTCTCCATTTTTGCTCCAGAAAACTGTCAGCAGCAACATCCATCGAATCTCAGTAGTAAACAGCTGAGGGCAAGAATGACGTATACTATTTTGGGAAATTCAAAACATTCCAATATGATTAAGTGAAATCACACTCTAAAAACCACACATAGCCAGAATCCACTTTTTACAATCTACAAAAAACACCTTTCTCTTTGAAATTTTAAAACATCATCTTTAGATTCAGTAATCAACAGCATACATTGTGCTCATTCCAGTGGTGCCTACATAAGTATTTTTTTTGCACCTCTCATAATCCAACATCCAAATCATTTAGTTATATTTCATGCACATAAAATGAAGGACCTGTTCCAGATTTTCCTAATTGAAACAGGGCAGCTATACTACAACTAATTCATTTAGTCAAGGTCATTTTTTTTTTCATATCCTGAAGAATCCCATATGGAAGAGGTACATGATGAATTGCAGGGATTTTTACATGCTGAATTGAATCCAAAGCTGGTGTTGAGGTATTACAACTTGACAGTGAATGAACCTAACTAGCCACTAACCATCCTAGTTTACTCCCTACAATTTTCCGGATATATACAGCAGACACCTTCTTATTTGTGACAGTTACATTCTACAAAGTCAATGAAGACCTTAAGTTAGGGAGATGACATTGTGATGTAGCACATAAAGGTACACCTGTAAAGCCAGCATCTCATATGAATGCTGGCTCATGTCCCAGCTGCTTGAGATCCAGCCCCCTTCCAATGGACTGGGAAAAGCAGAGTGAAGGCAGCAATGTTTTCACTTCTTTCACTCACAGGGGAGACCCAGCTGATACTCCTGGCTTTGGCCTGCAATCAGTTCTCCCTATTTTAGCTACCCTAGAAATACAACAGCAGATATTCAGTCTCTTTCTTTGGGACCAACGAGTTGGCCTACAGGGTTTGGGGGAAGTAGGATGGAAAATACAACAACTCTCATTCTCATTCTCTCTTCCTTTCTTTCTCCCTCCATCACTAATTCTGCCATCAAATATATAAACCTTACAAAAAGGTCCCTATCTCACCCCATATTAAAACTAGAGTTTTAATAAATTAATAAATCTGTTCTGAAGTAAAATTCTTAAGTGTCAAATATTATACCCTTCCTCATAAGGAAAATACAGGCAAATTTCTTCACTTGATCTTAGTCAAAAGGCTGAGAAGCGATACAGGCAAATTTCTTGATAGTTTCTGACAGAATACGTTCATCAGTCAACCAATTTCTACCAACGTTTTATGTTTACTTCACTATCAATACATTAATATCACATTACTGACTTATTAACATTGAGCTCACACTCAACAGATCTGCAACTAAGGCCTAAATAAAAATGTGTGTGACACATATACTATCTCTAAAAAACAAACCAAACAAAAAACATATCCTTCGTATGCTTAGGAACACTAAACATCATTTCAGCACTATGACTGGGATCATTATAAACAGCTAAATGACTAACACACACCAAACGTGGCACTACACATACTATGAAAAACATACTTGCTTATACAATGAGGATTGAAACAAGGCTGCCTTACGCATTCTCAGGTGGAATTACATATGTGCACTAAATAGCACTAATTTATTGTAGTTATCAGCAGTACATAAAAGCTCAGTTGATACTAACAATGCTGAATTACAAACAAATTTTAGCAAGCAGGCAGTTTTATAAAACAGAACCTAAAAATAATGACACACAGGAATGACTTTTAGTAAGTAACAAGTGAGGTCTCAAAATGTTGCAATTTGTGATGCAAAACATGGGCTGATGGAGATATTTGCAAATCACAAGTCTTTGGGCCTGGCACTGTGGCCTGTGACACCAACATCCCATATCAGTGCTGGTTGGAGACCTGGCTGCTCCACTTGCAAATTCAGCTCCCTGCTAATGCACCTGGGAAAGCATCAGAAGATGGTATGAGTGGTTGGGCCCCTGAAGTCACATGGGAAACCTGAAAAAAATCTGAGTTCCTGGCCATTGTCACCCCTTGGAGAGTAAACTAGATGATGGAAGATTTATTCTCACTCTCCCTCTCTATAATTCTAGCTTCGAAATCGGTTATGCAATGGAAAATAGGAACCCCAGCGCCTATAAAACTGCACCACAATGTAAACAACAATAAAATTAAAAAAAAAATAGAAAATATGATTCTCCAAATACATTATCTCAAAGGAATTCTCTGTACTTTTACATTCAGGCATCAATATACACACACTCACACACACACACTCTCTCTCTCTCTCTAATATATAAATGTACTAAGTATATTTATTTATACAATCAGAAATATTCATTGAATATCTACAATGTGTCTTACACACATTAGACACTGAGAATACATAATAAAAGAATTCTATCATGAAACTTACCTTACATGTGGAAACATTTATTTAAAGCCATTAATATAATCAATCAATTTAATCATGTAATCTAGGAGTAAGTTGAACATGAGAGGCCTAAGGTCACCCTAGGAAGGCTATTCTCTAGAGAGGATGGGGGATAAAAGCAGAGGCTGCGTCCCATCTCTGTTTCATGATCCACTGTTTCATGAATAGCCCTCCACTGTTCTCTATCTTCACCAGATTCTGAACCCATGAGGCTACTTAATTTGGATGCTATACCTACAGCATATTAGCCAAAAATAATTCTTCCTAAGAAGTTCCTTTCCAGTGTTTTAAATAAAGCCATAAAATACCTACCAATACAGGATATAACAAAACAGAAGTCGGGCCCAGCAGTGTGGCCTAATGGCTAAAGTCCTCGCCTTGAATGCACCTGCATCCCATATGGGCGCCAGTTCTATCCTGGCAGCTCCACTTCCCATCCAGCTCCCAACTTGTGGCCTGGGAAAGCAGTCGAGGATGGCCCAGAGCTTTGAGACTCTGCACCCGCATGGGAGACCTGGAAGAGGTTCCTGGTTCCTGGCTTCGGATTGGTGCAGCACCGGCTGTTGTGGCTCACTTGGGGAGTGAATCATCAGACGGAAGATCTTCCTCTCTGTCTCTCCTCCTCTCTGTATATCTGACTTTGTAATAAAACAAATACATAAATAAATCTTAAAAAAAAAAAAAACAGAATTCAGCAATGGCTTAGGAAGTCACCCTGATCAATTAGGCAAATTAACTCCTCTTAGTTAATAAGATAAGGAATACTTCCATAGGAGCAATTTGCACAGGGTACGGGAATCAGTTTTCCATATACTGGAGTTGTGTATAAGGGATTTAACATTTAACTGACACTTAAAGTTTTCTAAATGAGATACTCTATACATTGGAGATGTATATAAAAGATGCTGAAACCAGACAAGCTCAGATTCCCTGACGTAGTCTCAAGTATCATTTAGTTTAAGGCAATCACATACTGAATAGCCACTTCCTGGAAATTACACAAGATTTGGTGAACTAGTTCAAAGCTTCCAATCGTACTTTCAACACTTTCTTTTGTTATCTGCCCCAGTTTCTTTCTTAAAGTAACTATTTTAAGGTCAAATAATATTTTTTAAATTGATTATATATGTGTGTGTATACACCCACATACATACGTATGTTTTATTTTTATGGTTTCATAGACACATGCTTTCCACCCTCTGACTACCCAATCTCCCTCCCCACCATTTTCCCCCATGTTATTACAACAGTATGGCCCTTCAGCAACAATCACACCTCCAACATTTTGCAATTTAAATGTATCATGCATTAGAGGTACAGACAATGGCAGAAAGTCCAGCATCCTATTATCAAGGTATATTTAACTGTTTTCATTGAGAGTTCTTTTATTCAGGAGTAGAGACACACAGAGCAATGGATCTTCACTTCCCACTATGCTACTCTCCATTCCACAGTTCATCAGAGGGAATGTATGTATATACATGTTTACCTATATATCTATTTAACTTCTATGTTGCATGAAAGTTTCTTTATATCAGAAAAAGCACATGTTCTTTTGGTACTGGCTTTTTTTCAGTGAGCATAATGGTCAATGGTTTGGGACCATTTTGTTGCAGATGGTAGAATTTCAGCCTTTCCAATGGGTGAATAGTATTCCACCCTAAAAAAAAAATAAATGAGCAAATCTAATCACAAATTAGAAACATTCAGTAATCACAGAAATTTGAACATGTAATACATGACTCTGCTTTCAAAGGCTATTTTACTTTTCATCCAATGGAGCTCACAATATGATTTTTATTACCTGCAAGTCGTCATGTCATTTCCTTGATATACTTCAGTCCTTATTGGGACTTCCTGTGGATGTGTCCCAATTTCATTTCCAAATTGTGTCCCTTCTGACTTCATAGGTATTTGTTCAGTCTGATGATTTTCAATATGTTCTAAAGGAAATTTTAGGTCATAACAAAAGGAATATTTTAAGTTACATACTAACATCTGAGGACAAAAGTTACCAAATTAATAAGTTAATAACAAAATTAACAAAATTAAAATGGCTCCAACGATAGAACATCTAATGCTTTTCAATAGTTTAAAGATCTAGGTCTACTATTTTAAATATTGTCTCATATTTTTGTGTACAATCCTCAAAAACTTCCATTCAATCTAGCATCTATTATTCAACTTAGAAGCTAAAATCCACGAAGAAATAAAGGCTTTTAAAAGTATTTTATTTCAATAGTCCCTTAAACAATTTCCATAACAATCAGTAATTTCCATTTCATCTAGTAAAGAATTTGCCTCTCAATAGTATTATAGTTCTATTCAGCACTAACATTTAGGCATAAACGTGATATGGGTTATAAATCATACAAGAAATTTAGACCTTTTGGCTAATAAATACTCAGATGTCCTCCAGACTTAAACAAAACTATGCCTGAGAGAAAAGTATAAATTTTAACCTACCTTCAACTGCTAATTCATCTACAGTAATCTATAAAAATGAAAACTAACAATTCTAAATAATGTGAATGCTTCAAAAATAGGTGTATTATTTGATAATGTAGGAAAGATATATTTTTCCAAATGTGGCACCTATCATTATCCCAAACTTAATGAAAAGAGAAAATACAAAATCGTATTAATAAGTAAAAAATTTTAATAATTACATGTAATGGGTATATAACTATTCTAAAATATTCATTATTTAAATGAAAATGCAAGGATATTTTAAGTAAATATCTTAAAAATAAACGACTGAATTCACACAAAACTATGTGTATCTGTACTTTTAAAAAACTTCTGCAACCCATTTTAAAAGTTAAACTACTTATGCCACTGCTAAAAAAATTATTTATTAAATTGATGTTGAGTATTATTTCTTTTTTTAAGATTTATTTATTTTTATTGCAAAGTCAGATATATAGAGAGGAGGAGAGACAGAGAGGAAGATCTTCTGTCTGATGATTCACTCCACAAGTGACTGCAACAGTCAGAGCTGAGCCAATCTGAACCCAAGAGCCAGGAAATTCCTCCAGGTCTCCCATGCGGGTGCAGATTCCAAGGCTCTGGGCCACCCTCCACTGTTTTCCAGCCCACAAGTTGGGAGCTGGATTGGAAGTGGAGCTGCCAGGATAGAACTGGCACCCATATGGGATGCAGGTGTGTTCAAGATTAGGACTGTAGCCATTAGGCCACCATACCAGGCCCAAGTATTATTTATAAAATAGTGTTTCATTATTACAGATATGGCTCATGTATTGTAGAATTTTGAAAATACACATTAGATTATAAACTGCCCATGTTTCTCTATTCAAACATGATTACTAACATTCAAATATTTCCTTCTATACTTTACTAATGTAAATATAAATTCTGTGATTTAATTTTTTTAAATAAGATGCTTTTTTAAACCCAACTTAAAACTGCAAACTGACTATAAAAGAAATGTTATACATATTGCTTTATTTTTAGTTTCTTTGTTATCCTCTTACTTTGTCTCACCCATAAATTCAGCTTTTTTTATAAGTTGTACATTTACAGAAAAAAAGGACATAATCAATGTGATTAAGAACAAGTCAGTTTCAAGCCTAAAATCTTGCACTATTCCCCTTACTAAATAAGCCTACTATGAGAAGCAATTTTCTCTTGCCATAATACTGCTGTATCACACACACAGATTTTAAGTACACCTTTCACTTCCAGTCAGGTTTCCTGTTAATGTACCAGGGAATTAACAGATGAAAGTTCAAATTCTTGGGTTCTGGTCAACCACTTAGGAGACCTCGATGAATTCCTGGTCTTCTGTCTGGTCCAACCCCAGCAGATATGGGCATTTGGGGACTGAATCAGTAATAAAGGATCTTTCAATATCCATCTCTTGTCTGTCATTGTTCATTTTCAGTAAATGAATAAATACATAAATCCTTCACAATTTAAAAATCACATCTTTCTTCATGAATGTATTTATTATTTGTGCTGTAGTTGCGGGGCAGAAAGCATAACATTTGGAAGAACCACCAAGGAAGGAAACGGGTAGTAAGGAACATGAGATCTGTCTATATTACTTTTAAACTTCCTGTAAATCTGTAACAATTTCAAAATAAAATATTTTCTGAGATTTATTTGTTTGAGTGGCTGAGTTACAGAGAGTGAGGGAGAGTAAAGGAGAACCAGAGACAGAGACCAAACTTTCTTCTGCTGTTTCACATCCCTAACACATCAACAGTCAGGGCTGGGACAAATAGCATCCAGGAACGCAGAGCTCTTTCCAGGTCTCCCTTGTGGGCATCAGGGACACAGGTACTTTCATCTTCCATTTCCCACTGTCTTTCTAGCTACATTAGCGGGAAGCTGGAAAGGAAGTGTAGCAGGCAGGACTCAAGCAAGTATTCATATTGATGCCAGCATTGCAGGTGGCACCTTAAAACACTGTGCCACAATGCCAGCCCCTCAATGTCACTTAAAGAAAAATAACAAAGTCATCATAACTGGTTTGAGAACACAGTGAATGGCTTCTGCTAACCCAATTTTTGGCAGGCTGACTGCAATGGGTAATGATAAAAATTACTGTGATGATCCAAAGCAGTGTAACAATTTAACTTAATAAAAATGCTGAGCTATGAATTAGTGCTTTATGTAGCACTCCTATTTTGAACATGTCACCTATCCATCTGTTTAGCCTACAATGGAGAGAAAAACAAGCACTGAAATGATTATGGCATTAATTTTTTTAAACAGCTATAAGGAGGACATGTATCAGCTGCGAGGAGAACAGCAGGGAAGGAGACTACAAGTCTATCTATGGAGCTGAAGGGATTGACTGAAGGTGTTCCAGCTGAAGGTAAATGTAAAGGGAGACAATGACGCTGTGTTACAGACAAGCCAACACACAGTGTATCAAAAACAAGGACTGGAGGAGAAACAACCAAAAAAAGTAGCCATCATTTCATCAAAAGATGAATCCTGACTTAATATCTAAGGGAGTACCGTTTTCTGAGTCACTCTTCATGTCTTGTTCCAAACAGTCATCATTGGTGATCTCATCTCCAAGATTGGCAGAGCACATTTCCGTCTTTAGAACATGTTCAGAGATTAAAAAAAAAAAAAAAAAAGACAGAGGGTAATGACTTACACTAGTGCATTTATTATTTCTTTCCTCTTAAGATTGATTTACTTCTTTATTTGAAATTCAACAGAGAGGAGAAGACAAACGCTCTTCCGTTCATAGGTTTGCTACTCAAATTACCACAACATTCTGAAGCCAGGAGCCAGGACCTCCATCTGCATCTCCCACATTTGTGCAGAAGTCCAAGTAACTGGCCCATTTTTCTGTTGCCTTTCAAGTACATTACCAAGCAGCTATGAGATGCTAATGCATGTGGTAGCTTCATCCACAGTACCACAATACCAGCCCAAATGTATATATCTTGTTGATGTACAATTACAGTTTTAAATAAATCTACCAAGAGTAGGTATTTGGCACAGTAGTTAAGATGCCCATTGAGATGCCCATATTCTCATCTGAATGCCAGGGTTCCCATCCGGACTCAATCTCCTGATTCCAACTTCTTCTTAGTTCTCCTCCATAACCATATTCACTCCTAAACCCCACACCGACAGGTGGTGCAAGTAGATGCATCCCTGCCACCTTGATTGGACATTCAGATGGAGGTCCTGGCTGCTGGCTACAACAAGGTCCAGGCAAGGTTGTTGTGGCTATTAAGCTCTATAAGATAAAACCAAAACTAGTGAATCTTAATGAAACATCTTATAATGGTTCATTCTTGCTAAATTCATATTTTAAAATGGCAAAATGTTTGAGATGTTTATCTGCTACAAATAATAGTGAACATTAACATAAAGGATATATTTTATATAATGACCAATCTGTGATATAAAGATTACAAATTTCAATCTATTAAAAAGAAAACATAATTAAGTGAGGAGTTCAACTGAGACAAAATACATTCTTAAGAAGTATTCAAATTAGAACATGAGAAGTTTCCCAGCATTGGGTAGTATTTTCTTGTAATGCAGGAAAATTTTCTAGCACTGTAACAAAAATATCATATAACTGTGTCATATATTGCTCTGGAAAGTCCCAGTTAAATCTATTCTGGTCTACAATTTCCATCCTTCAGTTGCCTCAAACTTTTAAGAATTTGAGGCACCAAACAAAAAGGTCTACAGCTTTGCACACAGTGCGAGAATAGTATCTCATTATTGTTCTATTTAGCAGGTATTTCAAGGTCTTTCAATCTTTGAGCTTAGAGAAAAAGTTAAACAATACATTTGTCACATGGCATCCACAAAAGGAAGGGTTCAAGGACCGGCCACCTAACTCACAAATGCAAAAATCCACACATGCTCAAGTCTCTCATGCACATTAGTGCAGCATTCACATACAGTCCATAAACACCTTTATTTTAACTCAGTTCTATTCTGCAAATGATACTTAGCAGCTCTGTTAGGGAAATAGTGATAGCATTATATAATTAGAGAATAAGCACAATAAGAAGAAACTGTCAGAAACAATACTTTTTTTTTCATATAGATCTGATGCAGTTTGTTGAATCCATAGCTGTGGAATTTGTGGGTGCAGAGGGCAAGCTATATGATACTAAGAATATTGTCAAGTTTCCAGCCTACCAATTTAATTCATAATTTGCCATGGCAATGATTTGCTTCATTTTATTTTGTTTGGAAAACAAAATCTTGTAAGTTTACAAGTTAAGACACAATTCTGTCCAACTCAGTCACACACATCAGTAGAGCCATTTACCTCAATGTGATTTGCATTGTCATTGATAGGTTGTTCTGCCAGTATTTCACTGTACAAAAATGTCATTTTCTGTTTAAGTTCATCCACCTCTTGTTTCGATATTTCAGCTTCTCGAGCAAGCTGAAATTGCAACATAAAATGCAATTCGTCATACATGTTTGTAAACAGATGCATTTACAAGGCTGGTATGTCAATAACAGACATCAAAAAGACAGGAAAGAAGATGACTCCTATTGCAAAGAACTTTCAAATTGGGGTAGTACAAAATAATAAGCTTAAATATTCTTCAACGGATTTACATATGTATATAAAATCAAACGTTTTCTGAGACAAAAACACAGCTACTTTATAAAGTTCATGTAAAATGACTAGGGATAAGTTGTCACTAAAATTTCTTTAAAATGCATGCAAATATTTAATAGCATGAATGGTTGGACACACTCATCTCTCTCCATTTCCCTCAAACCCTTTGCAATTCTGTTACTTTGCATGTCCTAGAAAGAAAATTTTTTATTTAAAAGTAACAATCTTAGGCTGAAAAAAAGACACTATGTAGATAAGTTAAAAAAAAAATTATAAATTCATGAAAGAAATTGTCCATATATATGAGAGAAATATCTATTTACACTTCATAACTATGTTATCAAACAATAAACATTAAATTTCTCTGTCAAACTCGCCCTTCATTGGAGCATATCCTACACAATCACACCCCCAAAATTTTTTATATAAAAGTACAAAAAAATTAGATGATGGACAAGGAGCAAAATAAAATGAAACACCCAAAATAAAATAAAAAAACCATTTGGGGAGTCAACCAGACAGGGGAAGATCTCTCTTTCTATCACTACATGTCTCTCTTGTAAATATGCCTTTCAAATAAACGTAAGTTCTAAAAAAAATGAATTTAACCAGCCTGGGGTGATAGCCTAGTAATTAAAGTCCGTGCTTTGCATGCACCTGGATCCAATATGGGCACTGGTTCTAATCCTGGCAGGCTTGTTTTCCATCCAGCTCCCTGCTTGTGGCCTGGAAAAGCAGTTGAGGATGGCCCAAAGCCTTGGACCCTGCATGTGTGTGAGACCTAGAAGAGGCTCCTGGCTCTTGGCTTCTGATCAGCTCAGCTCCACTGGGGGAGTGAATCAATGGACGGAGGATGCCCTGTCTCCCTTCCTCTCAAAGTAACTGACTTTGCAAAAAAATAATAAAACTGAAACTAAGGAAAAACCATTAAATTTAGTGACTAGATGCCATCTAATAATATACTGCTAAAAAGTGAAGTAAACATGCAGTCATAAAAGGTTAGTGAATGATCATTAAAAAAAAAAAAAGCCAGCCAGAGCATCAGAGTGACAAAAAAAAAAAAAAAAAAAAAAAAAGCAGCATTGACCTGAGCCTCTCATGTAACAAGGCACCACTCGACAGCCACATCCAGTTTCTCTGATAACGGAGTGGCTCAAGCCTCAGTCCATCCAGTTTCCTGCTTCCAATAAATATGACCCTGAAGAGTCAGTAGGTGACGGTTTGTGTAGCTGGATCCCTGCTGCCTACATGGCAGACCAAGTCTGAGCTCCCAGCTCTGAGTGTTGGCCTGGCCCAGCCCTACAAATTACAACCATTTGGGGAGTAACCCAGAAGATATGAACTTTATCTCAACCTCCTAAATAAATGCATTTTTATAAGACTGACATCTCTTGAATACAGTGTATTGATGAATTATGAATAGGTATATGGGAAACAAAATCATTATTTTAACATAAGGAAAATGTTGGGTGAGACAGAAAATGTAATCCTTTTCCATGACCCGGATATAGCACTTAGACAATCATAATATTGCAAAGTGTCCCACTGAAAGACTGTCAAGTTACTGGGAAAAGAAAAGAAAAAAGAAATACAGGTGAATGAGTGTATCCTACCTATATAAGTGGGGAAGATAAGGATAAACATGTCCTCATTTTATCTACCTCCAGAATCACCTCTGCCTTTAAACCTTGGATAAGGTGTGGGTGTAACTGCTATCTGCTGTGATGGCCAAGGTATAAAATACGCTGCTTTACATTCACTCCCAGGAAAGAGTAGCTGAGGAATATACACTTGTGTATCCCTCCCCAAAATATACACTTGCAAGTGGGCAGAGAAAGTGTCTTACCCTGATAATAACAAGAAAAAAATATCTACTCTGGCTCTTAATATGTTGTGGCTCACAAGTATGCCCAAAGTGCTTCTAATGACATAGTTGAAACCTAGAGTCTCTACAGAGTACAAACCTGTTTCAATCTTTCCTGAAGTTGCGAATATTCATGCAATTGCTTAGGTAAATCCAAATTTATCTGAAAGCTATCGGTGGTTATTTCAGCCTAAGTATAAAACACATTAAGTCAGTAACAATTAACATAACACAATAGATCATCTTCACGGACTCCCTAGAATATCCACGTGGACAACAGCTAAAGCATCCTAAAGCATGGCAACAACGTGCCAACAGAGGCAACCCAGAGGAGCAGGAAGAAAGAACCTAGAGTCAGAATATAGTTCTGTCACCAATTTGCCACGTGACCTTGGACAAATAACATAACCTCTTATCAATGTCCATGTATGGCATAGCAAATTTTCTGAACTATGTATTCTGTATCTCCTCCACTAAAAGCTAACTTTATGAGAGTTTTTCTGCCTTAATATGATAAACACCAAGCAACCTCAACAGGACTCAGTATATAGCAATAGCTTTTTCAAATATGTGTATAGTGTTACAATAATAAACTTTCCTCAAATGCCTTATGTGTGTATATGTGTGTGTATGTAAACTGAAGCTCGTCTACCTCTGAAACCCTAACATCAAATAATATTCCTGAATAATAAAAGCAACAACCAAATTTTATTTATGTGCGAAAGCAACAGACCTACAAATGTTAGACAAATTCAACTTACTTCAGTAATTTGTGATTGGCGGGATTTTTTGTCATTCTCCATGGTGTGTACGCTTTGTTTCGTCTGGAAAGAAAGTATCAGTTAGTAGAGAAGTATTTACCAAACCCCTCCAATTTTCAACATGCCATATCTCAACTTTGATACTTCACAACACTTAAGGTACATAATGTACATTACACCTTACACACATCATGATTTTAACTGCTCATATTTATAATTTTTAATTAATAAAAACTACACAGTGTGCATGTGGTCATTCAACTTAAATGACTTATATAGGATACATCAGTAGTGAATGTAGAAAGTTTTTGGAAAAAAATAATCAAATGTTTCAAATGTAAAGCCGGCAAAAATAAAAATTTTTTAAAAAGCTCTATTGTGCTGCTAATAAAAACACTTAATATTCCTAGCTCTCTAAATTTGGCTATTTTTATAGCAATTCTCTGACCTGAGAGAAACAACAAAGTATTAGCAATTCTAGCAGGTGCCAACAAGCTTCTTCATAGTCAGAGAACAAACATTTCAGGCTTGCAGGCCACACAATCTCTATCACAGTTATTCACACATAATATGTTAATGAGAAACAAAGACAATTAATTCTAACTAAATGAGCAGCATTGTGCCCTAGAACTTTTTTTTTTAAACTGAAAAACAGGTGGGGTGAGAGGGAAAATCCTTGAGTCTATGAACTATATCATGAAAAATAAAACAGAAAAGAGAAACTGGTGGACAATCCAGTTTGTAGTTTGCCAACCTTTACTCTTAAGCATTATAAAACAAAAGGATGAAACAACCTAATTCACTACATTGTAATAATATCAAAATTAAATAAAAATAAAGATTTCCTCATGATATTTGATATTGAATTACTCTGCAATTGGGCCCAACCGCGTGGCCTAGTGGCTAAAGTCCCAGCCTTGAATGCACAGGCATCCCATACGGGCGCCAGTTCTAATCCCAGCACTTCCACTTCCCATCCAGCTTCTGCTTGTGGCCTGGGAAAGCAGTGGAGGATGGCCCAAAGCTTTGTGACTTTGCACCTGCGTGAAAGACCCAGAAGAGGTTCCTGGTTCCTGGCTTCAGATTGGCACAGTACCAGCCATTGCACCTCACTTGGGAAGTGAATCATTGGACGGACGATCTTTCTCTCTGTCTCTCCTTCTCTCTGTATATCTGACTTTGCAATAAAAATGAATAAATCTGTAAAAAAAAATAATTGTGCAATTAAAAAATACTAAAATGAAAATTATTCCTATTGGGTTTTAAATACAATAATATGCCTCTGCCATTCTCGAGCCTTCAACAGATTTGTTTAAAATTGAAAAAAACAAAATGAAAAGATTCAAATATAAAGCAGGCAAAAATAAAATTTTTTTTTTACAAAGCTCTATTGTACTGCAAAAAGACACTTAATATTCCTAGCTCTCTAAATTTGGCTATTTTTATAGCAATTCTCTGACCTGAATCAGAAATACTCTACTGCTCTACTGGTTTAACTTTTTCTCTAGATTCAACTACTAAATTTGCGAAAATTCTATCACAGTTTGTATTCAATTATGACTACTACCCCTGAAAATAAATGCTATGTCTTCTTAAATAGTAATATAAGAAAAAAACATTCCAAAATATCCAATTAGCTAACTTTTCTGGTATGTTACATAACGGAAATGCCTTCACAACAGGCTGCCATATCCCATTATTTCATTTTGTCTACACATATACTCCAGGTTGAGTAAATGTGTTTGCTATTGAGTTTTCCTGTTCTGTTAGCAAGCCAAATGCCTTCTAAAATTCTTCTAATTTGTCAAACCATTAGTCAATTGCTACAAGGAATGCTGTTTTAATGGGTCACCAAATTAAAGAGGTTACCAATATGTTTTTCATATTATTATTATAGAAGAAAGCATTAATAGATATACCATATTTGCAACACAATTTATACCATCCTTTGCACTGCACAAAGGAAATTCTTAATGATAAACAGATGTTCTGATGATGAAAGACATCAGTGATTGAAACTGTCACATGGAATTGAACTCCTACACCTAACTGAAATGACTACCACCTTCTAACTTCACGTTGGTGGAAGCAGACCTCTCCCGTACTGAGTTATTTCTCCATGATTTTTACATCCTGATCTTTAAGAGGTAGTGACATATTCTAATCACTTAACCTAATCCATCTTCATTAAATTAAGTGTAATATATTTTCCTTACAAGGAGTTGAATCACACCAGGCTCAGGAAAGCTGAATCATGAGAATACTCCTCATTCAGTAACCTCAGCTTGGGAACTTGAGACCAGCCTTGGGGGAACATGTTTCGTTTTGTTTTATTTTCCAGAACACAGCAATGATTTTTGGCGAGCCGGTTCTGAAACACTTAGCAGCATATCAATATTTACAATGTAGATCCCTGATCTGATTCTGAATAATTCCCAATGTTCTGAGGATTACATAAAGGTAAATACCACTACACAGTTTAGGTAATTTATTGCTGACAACTACTCCTGACATTGTTTGAATGAATCCTTCATCTCCCTGTGGAGATGTGGACCATTCCAAAAAAGGAAAGGTCACTCAGGAATTTTCCTGGAAGGAAGAACAAAGAGCTTCTACTGAGCTCTACCGTGAACTGAATATGTCTCACTCAAAACATGTGCTAACTACCAATGACCTATTTCTAATATTTAACCATTTTTAAGTTATAAAAGCTAAATGATTCTTTCACACAGCTTTGCAACTTACTTTACTGACAATGTATTATCTATAAAGTCTATGTCAGTCATCAGCAACAATCTTAGCCCCAACTTTCAGAAGGAGGCCATTTGGTTTCTTTACCTTCAAAGCTTGTGCTTCATTTGACTCCTCAAAGCTGGAATCTTTCAAAGACGCCTCTAAATTCTCATTCTGAAACAAACCAACACTGTGAGCACAAACTATAAATTATCCTAATAAAGACTTACTTATTGGTTTGGAAGGCAGGGCTTCACACAGAGAGAACTTGTGAAAACACCTGTTTGCAATAGCCACATTAAAAAATATACTTGAAATAAACATAATGAAAAAATGACTTCCTTATAAAATGTAGGAAAATTATTAAAGGAAAATATGAATATGCTTTTTAAAATGAAAAAGCAAGTTCCTAAAAAGAATATTCAAGTGGTTCAAAGATATATAAAGAAAGTCATTAGGACAACACAGGGTAAAACCAGAATGAGACAACATCACTCCTAACACAATGACCAAAATTAGTAAGAACTGTTAAGTGTTGAAGTGAAGAACAGCATAATGCTGTATTACACTCTAAATAAACTATTTACACAAAACTATGTACATAGAAATTACAGTTTCTTGGCTCTTTTTCATTTTGAAAACTGTCTTACCTCTTTATCCGCAAAGCTATGTTTGTCAAGTAGTTCACATTTTTCTTTTATTCGTCCACAAAGTTCTACAGCAAGCTTTTTCTTATTCACTAAAAAATACAGTCAACTGTAAGTTTTCAGATTATGCACAAAAACTAGGAGATCTAAAATACAGCAACAAAAAAGGCTTACCTGTAAAAATATGTTTCTTCACCTGAAACAAATTTTGAACAAATGATGTTAAAGCAAATATACATTTAGGTAAATCTAAGTTAACATCTGCCAATGTAAATGTTATAAATAATTTCTGCATGACAAATGCTCTACTTCCAATGAGAAAATCTACACATGAAAGTCTTCCTATCAAAAACTTAAATTAAGTATTATAGAAACAGCTCTGAAATAGTTTTTTTTTTTTTTTTTGGTAAAGATTCCTTCTTCATTTCACTCATTTATTTTCCCTAAACAAATCTGGCACTAAAAGGAATATTTTCAGAAAATTATTATCACATCCCTTAATGCTAACACTCAAAATGCATATGATAAATATTACCAATTGGACACATCTGAACTGATTGTAAAGAAAATAGTAAAGCAAACCTGACTTTTCTTTGATCTTTATCAAATAATAAAGTAAAAAAATCCATTCTCAACAGCCCCATTAGGTTTGAGGAAGAAAAGAAAACTTAATTCAGCTACAAAATATGGATTCAAATAAAATTAAGCAAGGAAAAATGGGGTATAATAGAATGCTACAATGGTAAACTAGTGAACCAAAACATTATTTGAGAAAGTCCCTCAAGCTTAAAGGAAACAAATCAGCCCAACTGCTTAATCCTCTGCCTGCCTGCCTGCCAGCACTCAGTGTCCCAAATGGATGCCAGATCTCAGCATGGATGCTCAGCTTCCCATCCAGCTCTCTACTTGTGGCCTGGGAAAGAACTGAAGGATGGTCCAAAACCTTGGCACCTGTACCCATGTGGGAAACCCAGAAGAAGAGCTTGGATTCTGGCTTCTGATCCACTCCATTCCTGCCATGGCTACACTTTGAGGAGTGAACTAGCAAATGGAAGATCACCCTCTTCTCTCCTTGTCTCTGTAAATCTGCCTTTCCAATAAAAATAAATAAATCTTCAAAAATTAAATAAATGAAAAATAAAAGGAAAAGCAATAACTGAAAAACATTAGTTCACAAAGAGAAAATAATTTTTTAAATGAAGAAAAAGTATCTCCGTGTTTACAAAAAAACAATCCTAACTCTGAGTCTGCAGAAGTCAAAAAGATACAGAAAAGGAATTTTATGGCTAGACACATTATATTCCAAGCAGAATAACAAGTTAAAAGACCCTTAAAGAGCCCTTATAATGCCATAGTATGTTACGATATCATCTGTGATACCAGCATCTCATATGGACACAATACATTTTTTTTCCAAATAGATCTGAGGCACAGTTTGTTGAATCCATAACTGTGAAATTTGTGGGTACAGAGGGCAAGCTATATGATACTAAGAATATTGTCAAGTTTCCAGCCTACCAATTTAATTCATAATTTGCCATGGCAATGATTTGCTTCATTTTATTTTGTTTGGAAAACAAAATCTTGTAAGTTTCCAAGTTAAGACACAATTCTATCCAACTCAGTCACACACATCAGTAGAGCCATTTACCTCAATGTGATTTGCACTGTCATTGATAGGTTGTTCTGCCAGTATTTCAGTGTACATAAATGTCATTTTCTGTTTAAATTCTTTCACCTCTTGTTTCGATATTTTAGCTTCTCGAGCAAGCTGAAATTGCAACAAAAAATGCAATTCGTCATACATGTTTGTAAACAGATGCATTTACAAGGCTGGTATGTCAATAACAGACATCAAAAAGACAGGAAAGAAGATGACTCCTATTGCAAAGAACTTTCACATTGGGGTAGTACAAAATAATAGGCTTAAGTATTCTTCAACGAATTTACATATGTATATAAAATCAAAAGTTTTCTGAGACAAAAACACAGGTACTTTATCGATCCCACCACCTCTTGCATGCTAAGTGAGCGCTCTACCACCTGAGCTAATTCCCCAACCAACACAGGTACTTTCTAAAGTTCATGTAAAATGACTAGGGATAAGTTTGTCACTAAAAATTCTTTCAAATGCATGCAAATATTTAATAGTGTGAATTCTCTTTCCTATAAAATGGTTGGCAACACTCATCTTTCTCCATTTCCCTCTATCCCTCTGCCATTCTGTTACTTTGCATGTCCTAGAAAGAAAATCCTTTATTTAAAAGTAACAAACTAAGCCTGAAGAAAAGAGACTATGTAGGTAAGTAAAAAAAAAAAAAAAGGTATAAATTCATGAAAGAAATTGTCCATATATATGAAAGAAACATTTACTTATACTTCATAACTTTATTATCAAACAATAAACATTAAATTTCTCTGTCAAACTCGCCCTTCATTGGAGCATATCCTACACAATCACACCCCAAAAATCCTTTTATATAAAATTACAAAAGAATCAGATGATGCCTAATAGGCAAAATAAAATGAATACTGGGGCCCGTGCTGAGGCACAGCCAGTCAGGCCTCCACCTGAAAGACCTGCATCCCCTGGGGGTATCCAATCAAGTACTGGTGGCTCCACTTCTGATTCACCTCCCAGCTTATATCCTGGGAAATCAGTCTGAGATTGCTTAAATTCTTGGGCCACTGGGCCCAGCGCGATGGCGCAGTGGTTAAGGCCCTTGCCTTGCATGCCCGGGATCTCATATGGGCGCAGATTCTAATCTTGGCAGCTCCGCTTCCCATCAAGCTCCCTGCCTGTTGCCCGGGAAAGCAGTCCAGGACCGCCCAAAGCTTTGGGACCCTGCACCCACGTGGGAGGCCAGGAAGAGGCTCCTGGCTTCAGATGGGCATAGCATCGGCCATTACACTCACTTGGGGAGTGAATCATTGCACGGAAGATCTTCCTCTCTGTCTCTCCTCTCTGTATATCTGCCTTTCCAATAAAAATAAAATAAATCTTTAAAAAAAAAAAATCTTGGGCCATTGAAGCCATACGGGAGACCCAGAAGAAGCTCCAGCTATTGCATGCATTTGGGCAGTCAACCAGACAGGGGAAGATCTTTCTCTCTCTCTATTTCTACATGTCTCTCTTGTAAATATGCCTTTCAAATAAAAGTAAGTTCTAAAAAAAATGAAATTAAAGGGCCTGGTGTGATAGCCTAGTATTTAAAGTCCTTGCTTTGCATGCGCCTGGATCCAATATGGGCACTGGTTCTAATCCTGGCAGGCTTGTTTTCCATCCAGCTCCCTGCTTGTGGCCTGGAAAAGCAGTTGAGGATGGCCCAAAGCCTTGGACCGTGCAACTGTGTATGAGACCTAGAAGAGGCTCCTGGCTCTTGGCTTCTAATCAGCTTAGCTCCACTGGGGGAGTGAATCAATGGATGGAGGATGCCCTGTCTCCCTTCCTCTCAAAGTAACTGACTTTGCAAAAACATAATAATAAAACTGAAAGTAAGCAAAAACCATTGAATTTTGTGACTACTTTTGATTCTATCACAACCTTAACACTGGGTTGACCATCACTTGCTCTTGACATGACAAAAGATTGCTGCTTTTTCTGTTATTTTAGAGGCATAAACCCTTTGCTTCTAAAATAGGTAAAATAGGAAATGCGTCAAAGATGACTGTAAAAACAAAAAATGGAAAGTGACAGAAAAGTAGTAATAAACTCAGCAGACCTCAGAAGGCTAAGACACAAAAATGGGAAGGCCTAAAGGCAGATTGATTTGACAACACATCCCAAAAATTACATAGTCTCAAGACAAAATAAAAAAAAAAAGCCAGCAAGAGCATCAGAGTGAAAAAAAGAGGAAGAAGAAGAAGAATTGACCTGAGCCTCTCATGTAACAAGGCACCACTCGACAGCCACATCCAGTTTCTCTGATAATGGAGTGGCTCAAGCCTCAGTCCATCCAGTTTCCTGCTTCCAATAAATATGACCCTGAAGAGTCAGTAGGTGACGGTTTGTGTAGCTGGATCCCTGCTGCCTACATGGCAGACCAAGTCTGAGCTCCCAGCTCTAACTGTTGGCCTGGCCCAGCCCTAAAATTACAACTATTTGGGGAGTAACCCAGAAGATATGAACTTTATCTCCACCTCTCAAATAAATGCATTTTTATAAGATTGACATCTCTTGAACACAGTGTATTGATGAATTATGAATAGTGATATAGGAAACAAAATAATTATGTTAAAGAAAATGTTGGGTGAGACAGAAAATGTAATCCTTTTACATGACCCAGATATAGCACTTAGAGAATCATAACAATGCAAAGTGTCCCACTGAAAGACTGTCAAGTTACTGGGAAAAGAAAAGAAAAAAGAAATGCAGGTGAATGAGTGTATCCTACCTATATAAGTGGGGAAGATAAGGATAAACATGTCCTCATTTTATCTACCTCCAGAATCACCTCTGCCTTTAAACCTCAGATAAGGTGTGGGTGTAACTGCTATCTGCTGTGATGGCCAAGGTATAAAATACGCTGCTTTACATTCACTCCCAGGAAAGAGTAGCTGAGGAATATACACTTGTGTATCCCTCCCCAAAATATACACTTGCAAGTGGGCAGAGAAAGTGTCTTACTCTGATAATAACAAGAAAAAAATATCTACTCTGGCTCTTAATATGTTGTTGCTCACAAGTATGCCCAAAGTGCTTCTAATGACATAGTTGAAAGCTAGAGTCTCTACAGAGTACAAACCTGTTTCAATCTTTCCTGAAGTTGCGAATATTCATGCAATTGCTTAGGTAAATCCAAATTTATCTGAAAGCTATCGGTGGTTATTTCAGCCTAAGTATAAAACACATTAAGTCAGTAACAATTAACATAACACAATAGATCATCTTCACGAACTCCCTAGAATAACCACGTGGACAACAGCTAAAGCATCCTAAAGTATGGCAACAACGTGCCAACAGAGGCAGCCCAGAGGAGCAGGAAGAAAGAACCTAGAGTCAGAATATAGTTCTGCCACCAATTTGCCACGTGACCTTGGACAAATGACATAACCTCTTATCAATGTCCATGTATGGCATTGCAAATTTTGTGAACTATGTATTCTGTATCTCCTCCACTAAAAGCTAACTTTATGAGAGTTTTTCTGCCTTAATATGGTAAACACCAAGCATCCTCAACAGGACTCAGTATATAGCAACAGCTTTTTCAAATATGTGTATAGTGTTACAATAATAAACTTTCATCAAGTGCCTTATGTGTGTATATGTGTGTGTATGTAAACTGAAGATCATCTACCTCTGAAACCCTAACATCAAATAATATTCCTGAATAATAAAAGCAACAACCAAATTTTATTTATGCACAAAAGCAATAGACCTACAAATGTTAGACAAATTCAACTTACTTCAGTAATTTGTGATTGGCGGGATTTTTTGTCATTCTCCATGGTGTGTACGCTTTGTTTCGTCTGGAAAGAAAGTATCAGTTAGTAGAGAAGTATTTACCAAACCCCACCAATTTTCAACATGCCATATCTCAACTTTGATACTTCACAACACTTAAGGTACACAATGTACATTCCTCTTACACACATCATGATTTTAACTGCTCATATTTATAATTTTTAATTAATAAAAACTACACAGTGTGCATGTGGTCATTCAACTTAAATGACTTATATAGGATACATCAGTAGTGAATGTAGAAAGTTTTTGGAAAAAAATAATCAAATGTTTCAAATGTGAAGCCGGCAAAAGTAAAAATTTTTTAAAAAGCTCTATTGTGCTGCAGAAAAAGACACTTAATATTCCTAGCTCTCTAAATTTGGCTATTTTTATAGCAATTCTCTGACCTGAGAGAAACAACAAAGTATTAGCAATTCTAGCAGGTGCCAACTAGCTTCTTCATAGTCAGAGAACAAACATTTCAGGCTTGCAGGCCACACAATCTCTATCACAGTTATTCACGCATAATATGTTAATGAGAAACAAAGACAATTAATTCTAACTAAATGAGCAGCATTGTGCCCTAGAACTTTTTTTTTTTTAAACTGAAAAACAGGTGGGGTGAGAGGGAAAATCCTTGAGTCTATGGAACTGTATCATGAAAAATAAAACAGAAAAGAGAAACTGGTGGACAATCCAGTGTGTAGTTTGCCAACCTTTACTCTTAAGCATTATAAAACAAAAGGATGAAACAACCTAATTCACTACATTGTAATAATATCAAAATTAAATAAAAATAAAGATTTCCTCATGATATTTGATATTGAATTACTCTGCAATTGGGCCCAACCGCGTGGCCTAGTGGCTAAAGTCCCAGCCTTGAATGCACAGGCATCCCATACGGGCGCCAGTTCTAATCCCAGCACTTCCACTTCCCATCCAGCTTCTGCTTGTGGCCTGGGAAAGCAGTGGAGGATGGCCCAAAGCTTTGTGACTTTGCACCTGCGTGAAAGACCCAAGAGGTTCCTGGTTCCTGGCTTCAGATTGGCACAGAACCAGCCATTGCACCTCTCTTGGGAAGTGAATCATTGGACGGACGATCTTTCTCTCTGTCTCTCCTTCTCTCTGTATATCTGACTTTGCAATAAAAATGAATAAATCTGTAAAAAAAATAATTGTGCAATTAAAAAATACTAAAATGAAAATTATTCCTATTGGGTTTTAAATACAATAATAAGCCTCTGCCATTCTCGAGCCTTCAACAGACTTTGTTTAAAATTGAAAAAAACAAAATGAAAAGATTCAAATATAAAGCAGGCAAAAATAAATTTTTTTTTTAAAAGCTCTATTGTACTGCAAAAAAACACTTAATATTCCTAGCTCTCTAAATTTGGCTAGTTTTATAGCAATTCTCTGACCTGAATCAGAAATACTCTACTGCTCTACTGGTTTAACATTTTCTGTAGATTTAACTACTAAATTTGCGAAAATTCTATCACAGTTTGTATTCAATTATGACTACTACCCCTGAAAATAAATGCTATGTCTTCTTAAATAGTAATATAAGAAAAAAACATTCCAAAATATCCAATTAGCTAACTTTTCTGGTATGTTACATAACGGAAATGCCTTCACAACAGGCTGCCATATCCCATTATTTCATTTTGTCTACACTTATACTCCAGGTTGAGTAAATATGTTTGCTATTGAGTTTTCCTATTCTGTTAGCAAGCCAAATGCCTTCTAAAATTCTTCTAATTTGTCAAACCATTAGTCAATTGCTACAAGGAATGCTGTTTTAATGGGTCACCAAATTAAAGAGGTTACCAATATGTTTTTCATATTATTATTATACAAGAAAGCATTAATAGATATACCATATTTGCAACACAATTTATACCATCCTTTGCACTGCACAAAGGAATTTCTTAATGATAAACAGATGTTCTGATGAAGAAAGACATCAGTGACTGAAACTGTCACATGGAATTGAACTCCTACACCTAATTGAAATGACTACCACCTTCTAACTTCACGGTGGTGGAAGCAGACCTCTCCCGTACTGAGTTATTTCTCCATGATTTTTACATCCTGATCTTTAAGAGGTAGTGACATATTCTAATCACTTAACCTAATCCATCTTCATTAAACTAAAGTGTAATATATTTTCCTTACAAGGAGTTGAATCACACCAGGCTCAGGAAAGCTGAATCATGACAATACTCCTCATTCAGTAACCTCAGCTTGGGAACTTGAGACCAGCCTTGGGGGAACATGTTTCGTTTTGTTTATTTTCCAGAACACAGCAATGATTTTTGGCGAGCCGGTTCTGAAACACTTAGCAGCATATCAATATTTACAATGTAGATCCCTGATCTGATTCTGAATAATTCCCAATGTTCTGAGGATTACATAAAGGTAAATACCACTACACAGTTTAGGTAATTCATTGCTGACAACTGTTCCTGAAATTGTTTGAACGAATCCTTCATCTCCCTGTGGAGATGTGGACCTTTCCAAAAAAGGAAAGGTCACTCAGGAATTTTCCTGGAAGGAAGAACAAAGAGCTTCTACTGAGCTCTACCGTGAACTGAATATGTCTCACTCAAAACATGTGCTAACTACCAATGACCTATTTCTAATATTTAACCATTTTTAAGTTATAAAAGCTAAATGATTCTTTCACACTTCTTTGTAACTTACTTTACTGACAATATATTATCTATAAAGTCTATGTTAGTCATCAGCAACAATCTTAGCCCCAACTTTCAGAAGGAGGCCATTTGGTTTCTTTACCTTCAAAGCTTGTGCTTCATTTGACTCCTCAAAGCTGGAATCTTTCAAAGATGCCTCTAAATTCTCATTCTGAAACAAACCAACACTGTGAGCACAAACTATAAATTATTCTAATAAAGATTTACTTATTGGTTTGGAAGGCAGGGCTTCACACAGAGACAACTTGTGAAAACACCTGTTTGCAGTAGCCACATTAAAAAATATACTTGAAATAAACATAATGAAAAAATGACTTCCTTATAAAATGTAGGAAAATTATTAAAGGAAAATATGAATATGCTTTTTAAAATGAAAAAGCAAGTTCCTAAAAACAATATTCAAGTGGTTCAAAGATATATAAAGAAAGTCATTAGGACAACACAGGGTAAAACCAGAATGAGACAACATCACTCCTAACACAATGACCAAAATTAGTAAGACCTGTTAAGTGTTGAAGTGAAGAACAGCATAATGCTGTATTACACTCCAAATAAACTATTTACACAAAACTATGTACATAGAAATTATAGTTTCTTGGCTCTTTTTCATTTTGAAAACTGTCTTACCTCTTTATCCGCAAAGCTATGTTTGTCAAGTAGTTCACATTTTTCTTTTATTCGTCCACAAAGTTCTACAGCAAGCTTTTTCTTATTCACTAAAAAATACAGTTACCTGTAAGTTTTCAGATTATACACAAAAACTAGGAGATCTAAAATACAGCAACAAAAAAGGCTTACCTGTAAAAATATGTTTCTTCACCTGAAACAAATTTTGAACAAATGATGTTAAAGCAAATATACATTTAGGTAAATCTAAGTTAACGTCTGCCAATGTAAATGTTATAAATAATTTCTGCATGACAAATGCTCTATTTCCAATGAGAAAATCTACACGTGAAAGTCTTCCTATCAAAAACTTAAATTAAGTATTATAGAAACAGCTCTGAAATAGTTTTTTTTTTTTTTGGTAAAGATTCCTTCTTCATTTCACTCATTTATTTTCCCTAAACAAATCTGGCACTAAAACGAATATTTTCAGAAAATTATTATCACATCCCTTAATGCTAACACTCAAAATGCATATGATAAATATCATCAATTGGACACATCTGAACTGATTGTAAAGAAAATAGTAAAGCAAACCTGACTTTTCTTTGATGTTTATCAAATAATAAAGTTAAAAAAATCCATTCTCAACAGCCCCATTAGGTTTGAGGAAGAAAAGAAAACTTAATTCAGCTACAAAATATGGATTCAAATAAAATTAAGCAAGGAAAAATGGGGTATAATAGAATGCTACAATGGTAAACTAGTGAACCAAAACATTATTTTGAGAAACTCCCTCAAGCTTAAAGGAAACAAATCAGCCTAACTGCTTAATCCTCTGCCTGCCTGCCAGCACTCAGTGTCCCAAATGGATGCCAGATCTCACCATGGATGCTCAGCTTCCCATCCAGCTCTCTACTTGTGGCCTGGGAAAGAACTGAAGGATGGTCCAAAACCTTGGCACCTGTACCCATGTGGGAAACCTAGAAGAAGAGCTTGGATTCTGGCTTCTGATCCACTCCATTCCTGCCATGGCTACACTTTGGGGAGTGAACTAGCAGATGGAAGATCACCCTCTTCTCTCCTTGTCTCTGTAAATCTGCCTTTCCAATAAAAATAAATAAATCTTCAAAAACTAAATAAATGAAAAATAAAAGGAAAAGCAATAACTGAAAAACATTAGTTCACAAAGAGAAAATAATTTTTTTAAATGAAGAAAAAGTATCTCCGTGTTTACAAAAAAACAATCCTAACTCTGAGTCTGCAGAAGTCAAAAAGATACAGAAAAGGAATTTTATGGCTAGACACATTATATTCCAAGCAGAATAACAAGTTAAAAGATCCTTAAAGAGCCCTTATAATGACATAGTATGTTACGGTATCATCTGTGATACCAGCATCTCATATGGACACAATACATTTTTTTTTCCAAATAGATCTGAGGCACAGTTTGTTGAATCCATAACTGTGAAATTTGTGGGTACAGACGGCAAGCTATATGATACTAAGAATATTGTCAAGTTTCCAGCCTACCAATTTAATTCATAATTTGCCATGGCAATGATTTGCTTCATTTTATTTTGTTTGGAAAACAAAATACTTGTAAGTTTCCAAGTTAAGACACAATTCTATCCAACTCAGTCACACACATCAGTAGAGCCAGTTACCTCAATGTGATTTGCACTGTCATTGATAGGTTGTTCTGCCAGTATTTTAGTGTGCATAAATGTCATTTTCTGTTTAAATTCTTTCACCTCTTGTTTCGATATTTTAGCTTCTCGAGCAAGCTGAAATTGCAACAAAAAATGCAATTCGTCATACATGTTTGTAAACAGATGCATTTACAAGGCTGGTATGTCAATAACAGACATCAAAAAGACAGGAAAGAAGATGACTCCTATTGCAAAGAACTTTCACATTGGGGTAGTACAAAATAATAGGCTTAAGTATTCTTCAACGAATTTACATATGTATATAAAATCAAAAGTTTTCTGAGACAAAAACACAGGTACTTTATCGATCCCACCACCTCTTGCATGCTAAGTGAGTGCTCTACCACCTGAGCTAATTCCCCAACCAACACAGGTACTTTCTAAAGTTCATGTAAAATGACTAGGGATAAGTTTGTCACTAAAAATTCTTTCAAATGCATGCAAATATTTAATAGTGTGAATTCTCTTTCCTATAAAATGGTTGGCAACACTCATCTTTCTCCATTTCCCTCTATCCCTCTGCCATTCTGTTACTTTGCATGTCCTAGAAAGAAAATCCTTTATTTAAAAGTAACAAACTAAGCCTGAAGAAAAGAGATTATGTAGGTAAGTAAAAAAGAAAAAAAAAAGGTATAAATTCATGAAAGAAATTGTCCATATATATGAAAGAAACATTTACTTCATAACTTTATTATCAAACAATAAACATTAAATTTCTCTGTCAAACTCGCCCTTCATTGGAGCATATCCTACACAATCACACCCCAAAAATCCTTTTATATACAATTACAAAAGAATCAGATGATGCCTAATAAACAAAATACAATGAATACTGGGGCCCATGCTGAGGCACACCAGTCAGGCCTGAAAGACCTGCATCCCCTGGGGGTATCCAATCAAGTACTGGTGGCTCCACTTCTGATTCTCCTCCCAGCTTAAATCCTGGGAAATCAGTCTGAGATTGCTTAAATTCTTGGGCCACTGGGCCCAGCGCTATGGCGCAGTGGTTAAGGCCCTTGCCTTGCATGCCCGGGAACTCATATGGGCGCAGATTCTAATCTTGGCAGCTCCACTTCCCTTCCAGCTCCCTGCCTGTTGTCCGGGAAAGCAGTCCAAGACCGCCCAAAGCTTTGGGACCCTGCACCCACGTGGGAGGCCAGGAAGAGGCTCCTGGCTTCAGATGGGAATAGCGTCGGCCATTACACTCACTTGGGGAGTGAATCATTGGACGGAAGATCTTCCTCTCTGTCTCTCCTCTCTGTATATCTGCCTTTCCAATAAAAATAAAATAAGTCTTTAAAAAAAAAATCTTGGGCCATTGAAGCCATACGGGAGACCCAGAAGAAGCTCCAGCTATTGCATGCATTTGGGGAGTCAACCAGACAGGGGAAGATCTCTCTTTCTCTCTATTTCTAAATGACTCTCTTGTAAACATGCCTTTCAAATGAAATTAAGTTCTAAAAAAAATGAAATTAAAGGGCCTGGTGTAATAGCCTAGTATTTAAAGTCCTTGCTTTGCATGCGCCTGGATCCAATATGGGCACTGGTTCTAATCCTGGCAGGCTTGTTTTCCATCCAGCTCCCTGCTTGTGGCCTGGAAAAGCAGTTGAGGATGGCCCAAAGCCTTGGACCCTGCAACTGTGTGTGAGACCTAGAAGAGGCTCCTGGCTCTTGGCTTCTGATCAGCTTAGCTCCACTGGGGGAGTGAATCAATGGACGGAGGATGCCCTGTCTCCCTTCCTCTCAAAGTAACTGACTTTGCAAAAACATAATAATAAAACTGAAAGTAAGCAAAAACCATTGAATTTTGTGACTACTTTTGATTCTATCACAACCTTAACACTGGGTTGACCATCACTTGCTCTTGACATGACAAAAGATTGCTGCTTTTTCTGTTATTTTAGAGGCATAAACCCTTTGCTTCTAAAATAGGTAAAATAGGAAATGCGTCAAAGATGACTGTAAAAACAAAAAATGCAAAGTGACAGAAAAGTAGTAATAAACTCAGCAGACCTCAGAAGGCTAAGACACAAAAATGGGAAGGCCTAAAGGCAGATTGATTTGACAACACATCCCAAAAATTACATAGTCTCAAGACAAAATAAAAAAAAAAAAGCCAGCAAGAGCATCAGAGTGAAAAAAAGAGGAAGAAGAAGAAGAATTGACCTGAGCCTCTCATGTAACAAGGCACCACTCGACAGCCACATCCAGTTTCTCTGATAATGGAGTGGCTCAAGCCTCAGTCCATCCAGTTTCCTGCTTCCAATAAGTATGACCTTGAAGAGTCAGTAGGTGACGGTTTGTGTAGCTGGATCCCTGCTGCCTACATGGCAGACCAAGTCTGAGCTCCCAGCTTTGAGTGTTGGCCTGGCCCAGCCCTAAAATTACAACTATTTGGGGAGTAACCCAGAAGATATGAACTTTATCTCCACCTCTCAAATAAATGCATTTTTATAAGATTGACATCTCTTGAACACAGTGTATTGATGAATTATGAATAGTGATATAGGAAACAAAACAATTATGTTAAGGAAAATGTTGGGTGAGACAGAAAATGTAATCCTTTTCCATGACCCGGATATAGCACTTAGACAATCATAACATTGCAAAGTGTCCCACTGAAAGACTGTTAAGTTACTGGGAAAAGAAAAGAAAAAAGAAATGCAGGTGAATGAGTGTATCCCACCTATATAAATGGGGAAGATAAGGATAAACATGTCCTCATTTTATCTACCTCCAGAATCACCTCTGCGTTTAAACCTTGGATAAGGTGTGGGTGTAACTGCTATCTGCTGTGATGGCCAAGGTATAAAATACGCTGCTTTACATTCACTCCAGGAAAGAGTAGCTGAGGAATATACACTTGTGTATCCCTCCCCAAAATATTCACTTGCAAGTGGGCAGAGAAAGTGTCTTACTCTGATAATAACAAGAAAAAAATATCTACTCTGGCTCTTAATATGTTGTTGCTCACAAGTATGCCCAAAGTGCTTCTAATGACATAGTTGAAAGCTAGAGTCTCTACAGAGTACAAACCTGTTTCAATCTTTCCTGAAGTTGCGAATATTCATGCAATTGCTTAGGTAAATCCAAATTTATCTGAAAGCTATCGGTGGTTATTTCAGCCTAAGTATAAAACACATTAAGTCAGTAACAATTAACATAACACAATAGATCATCTTCACGGACTCCCTAGAATATCCACGTGGACAACAGCTAAAGCAGCCTAAAGCATGGCAACAACGTGCCAACAGAGGCAGCCCAGAGGAGCAGGAAGAAAGAACCTAGAGTCAGAATATAGTTCTGCCACCAATTTGCCACGTGACCTTGGACAAATGACATAACCTCTTATCAATGTCCATGTATGGCATAGCAAATTTTCTGAACTATGTATTCTGTATGTCCTCCACTAAAAGCTAACTTTATGAGAGTTTTTCTGCCTTAATATGATAAACACCAAGCAACCTCAACAGGACTCAGTATATAGCAATAGCTTTTTCAAATATGTGTATAGTGTTACAATAATAAACTTTCATCAAGTGCCTTATGTGTGTATATGTGTGTGTATGTAAACTGAAGCTCGTCTACCTCTGAAACCCTAACATCAAATAATATTCCTGAATAATAAAAGCAACAACCAAATTTTATTTATGTACAAAAGCAATAGACCTACAAATGTTAGACAAATTCAACTTACTTCAGTAATTTGTGATTGGCGGGATTTTTTGTCATTCTCCATGGTGTGTACGCTTTGTTTCGTCTGGAAAGAAAGTATCAGTTAGTAGAGAAGTATTTACCAAACCCCTCCAATTTTCAACATGCCATATCTCAACTTTGATACTTCACAACACTTAAGGTACACAATGTACATTCCTCTTACACACATCATGATTTTAACTGCTCATATTTATAATTTTTAATTAATAAAAACTACACAGTGTGCATGTGGTCATTCAACTTAAATGACTTATATAGGATACATCAGTAGTGAATGTAGAAAGTTTTTGGAAAAAAATAATCAAATGTTTCAAATGTGAAGCCGGCAAAAGTAAAAATTTTTTAAAAAGCTCTATTGTGCTGCAGAAAAAGACACTTAATATTCCTAGCTCTCTAAATTTGGCTATTTTTATAGCAATTCTCTGACCTGAGAGAAACAACAAAGTATTAGCAATTCTAGCAGGTGCCAACTAGCTTCTTCATAGTCAGAGAACAAACATTTCAGGCTTGCAGGCCACACAATCTCTATCACCGTTATTCACACATAATATGTTAATGAGAAACAAAGACAATTAATTCTAACTAAATGAGCAGCATTGTGCCCTAGAACTTTTTTTTTTTAAACTGAAAAACAGATGGAGTGAGAGGGAAAATCCTTGAGTCTACGGAACTGTATCATGAAAAATAAAACAGAAAAGAGAAACTGGTGGACAATCCAGTGTGTAGTTTGCCAACCTTTACTCTTAAGCATTATAAAACAAAAGGATGAAACAACCTAATTCACTACATTGTAATAATATCAAAATTAAATAAAAATAAAGATTTCCTCATGATATTTGATATTGAATTACTCTGCAATTGGGCCCAACCGCGTGGCCTAGTGGCTAAAGTCCCAGCCTTGAATGCACAGGCATCCCATACGGGCGCCAGTTCTAATCCCAGCACTTCCACTTCCCATCCAGCTTCTGCTTGTGGCCTGGGAAAGCAGTGGAGGATGGCCCAAAGCTTTGTGACTTTGCACCTGCGTGAAAGACCCAAGAGGTTCCTGGTTCCTGGCTTCAGATTGGCACAGAACCAGCCATTGCACCTCTCTTGGGAAGTGAATCATTGGACGGACGATCTTTCTCTCTGTCTCTCCTTCTCTCTGTACATCTGACTTTGCAATAAAAATGAATAAATCTGTAAAAAAAATAATTGTGCAATTAAAAAATACTAAAATGAAAATTATTCCTATTGGGTGTTAAATACAATAATATGCCTCTGCCATTCTCGAGCCTTCAACAGACTTTGTTTAAAATTGAAAAAAACAAAATGAAAAGATTCAAATATAAAGCAGGCAAAAATAAATTTTTTTTTTAAAAGCTCTATTGTACTGCAAAAAAACACTTAATATTCCTAGCTCTCTAAATTTGGCTAGTTTTATAGCAATTCTCTGACCTGAATCAGAAATACTCTACTGCTCTACTGGTTTAACATTTTCTGTAGATTTAACTACTAAATTTGCGAAAATTCTATCACAGTTTGTATTCAATTATGACTACTACCCCTGAAAATAAATGCTATGTCTTCTTAAATAGTAATATAAGAAAAAAACATTCCAAAATATCCAATTAGCTAACTTTTCTGGTATGTTACATAACGGAAATGCCTTCACAACAGGCTGCCATATCCCATTATTTCATTTTGTCTACACTTATACTCCAGGTTGAGTAAATATGTTTGCTATTGAGTTTTCCTATTCTGTTAGCAAGCCAAATGCCTTCTAAAATTCTTCTAATTTGTCAAACCATTAGTCAATTGCTACAAGGAATGCTGTTTTAATGGGTCACCAAATTAAAGAGGTTACCAATATGTTTTTCATATTATTATTATACAAGAAAGCATTAATAGATATACCATATTTGCAACACAATTTATACCATCCTTTGCACTGCACAAAGGAATTTCTTAATGATAAACAGATGTTCTGATGAAGAAAGACATCAGTGACTGAAACTGTCACATGGAATTGAACTCCTACACCTAATTGAAATGACTACCACCTTCTAACTTCACGGTGGTGGAAGCAGACCTCTCCCGTACTGAGTTATTTCTCCATGATTTTTACATCCTGATCTTTAAGAGGTAGTGACATATTCTAATCACTTAACCTAATCCATCTTCATTAAACTAAAGTGTAATATATTTTCCTTACAAGGAGTTGAATCACACCAGGCTCAGGAAAGCTGAATCATGACAATACTCCTCATTCAGTAACCTCAGCTTGGGAACTTGAGACCAGCCTTGGGGGAACATGTTTCGTTTTGTTTATTTTCCAGAACACAGCAATGATTTTTGGCGAGCCGGTTCTGAAACACTTAGCAGCATATCAATATTTACAATGTAGATCCCTGATCTGATTCTGAATAATTCCCAATGTTCTGAGGATTACATAAAGGTAAATACCACTACACAGTTTAGGTAATTCATTGCTGACAACTGTTCCTGAAATTGTTTGAACGAATCCTTCATCTCCCTGTGGAGATGTGGACCTTTCCAAAAAAGGAAAGGTCACTCAGGAATTTTCCTGGAAGGAAGAACAAAGAGCTTCTACTGAGCTCTACCGTGAACTGAATATGTCTCACTCAAAACATGTGCTAACTACCAATGACCTATTTCTAATATTTAACCATTTTTAAGTTATAAAAGCTAAATGATTCTTTCACACTTCTTTGTAACTTACTTTACTGACAATATATTATCTATAAAGTCTATGTTAGTCATCAGCAACAATCTTAGCCCCAACTTTCAGAAGGAGGCCATTTGGTTTCTTTACCTTCAAAGCTTGTGCTTCATTTGACTCCTCAAAGCTGGAATCTTTCAAAGATGCCTCTAAATTCTCATTCTGAAACAAACCAACACTGTGAGCACAAACTATAAATTATTCTAATAAAGATTTACTTATTGGTTTGGAAGGCAGGGCTTCACACAGAGACAACTTGTGAAAACACCTGTTTGCAGTAGCCACATTAAAAAATATACTTGAAATAAACATAATGAAAAAATGACTTCCTTATAAAATGTAGGAAAATTATTAAAGGAAAATATGAATATGCTTTTTAAAATGAAAAAGCAAGTTCCTAAAAACAATATTCAAGTGGTTCAAAGATATATAAAGAAAGTCATTAGGACAACACAGGGTAAAACCAGAATGAGACAACATCACTCCTAACACAATGACCAAAATTAGTAAGACCTGTTAAGTGTTGAAGTGAAGAACAGCATAATGCTGTATTACACTCCAAATAAACTATTTACACAAAACTATGTACATAGAAATTATAGTTTCTTGGCTCTTTTTCATTTTGAAAACTGTCTTACCTCTTTATCCGCAAAGCTATGTTTGTCAAGTAGTTCACATTTTTCTTTTATTCGTCCACAAAGTTCTACAGCAAGCTTTTTCTTATTCACTAAAAAATACAGTTACCTGTAAGTTTTCAGATTATACACAAAAACTAGGAGATCTAAAATACAGCAACAAAAAAGGCTTACCTGTAAAAATATGTTTCTTCACCTGAAACAAATTTTGAACAAATGATGTTAAAGCAAATATACATTTAGGTAAATCTAAGTTAACGTCTGCCAATGTAAATGTTATAAATAATTTCTGCATGACAAATGCTCTATTTCCAATGAGAAAATCTACACGTGAAAGTCTTCCTATCAAAAACTTAAATTAAGTATTATAGAAACAGCTCTGAAATAGTTTTTTTTTTTTTGGTAAAGATTCCTTCTTCATTTCACTCATTTATTTTCCCTAAACAAATCTGGCACTAAAAGGAATATTTTCAGAAAATTATTATCACATCCCTTAATGCTAACACTCAAAATGCATATGATAAATATCATCAATTGGACACATCTGAACTGATTGTAAAGAAAATAGTAAAGCAAACCTGACTTTTCTTTGATGTTTATCAAATAATAAAGTTAAAAAAATCCATTCTCAACAGCCCCATTAGGTTTGAGGAAGAAAAGAAAACTTAATTCAGCTACAAAATATGGATTCAAATAAAATTAAGCAAGGAAAAATGGGGTATAATAGAATGCTACAATGGTAAACTAGTGAACCAAAACATTATTTTGAGAAACTCCCTCAAGCTTAAAGGAAACAAATCAGCCTAACTGCTTAATCCTCTGCCTGCCTGCCAGCACTCAGTGTCCCAAATGGATGCCAGATCTCACCATGGATGCTCAGCTTCCCATCCAGCTCTCTACTTGTGGCCTGGGAAAGAACTGAAGGATGGTCCAAAACCTTGGCACCTGTACCCATGTGGGAAACCCAGAAGAAGAGCTTGGATTCTGGCTTCTGATCCACTCCATTCCTGCCATGGCTACACTTTGGGGAGTGAACTAGCAGATGGAAGATCACCCTCTTCTCTCCTTGTCTCTGTAAATCTGCCTTTCCAATAAAAATAAATAAATCTTCAAAAACTAAATAAATGAAAAATAAAAGGAAAAGCAATAACTGAAAAACATTAGTTCACAAAGAGAAAATAATTTTTTTAAATGAAGAAAAAGTATCTCCGTGTTTACAAAAAAACAATCCTAACTCTGAGTCTGCAGAAGTCAAAAAGATACAGAAAAGGAATTTTATGGCTAGACACATTATATTCCAAGCAGAATAACAAGTTAAAAGATCCTTAAAGAGCCCTTATAATGACATAGTATGTTACGGTATCATCTGTGATACCAGCATCTCATATGGACACAATACATTTTTTTTTCCAAATAGATCTGAGGCACAGTTTGTTGAATCCATAACTGTGAAATTTGTGGGTACAGACGGCAAGCTATATGATACTAAGAATATTGTCAAGTTTCCAGCCTACCAATTTAATTCATAATTTGCCATGGCAATGATTTGCTTCATTTTATTTTGTTTGGAAAACAAAATACTTGTAAGTTTCCAAGTTAAGACACAATTCTATCCAACTCAGTCACACACATCAGTAGAGCCATTTACCTCAATGTGATTTGCATTGTCATTGATAGGTTGTTCTGCCAGTATTTTAGTGTGCATAAATGTCATTTTCTGTTTAAATTCTTTCACCTCTTGTTTCGATATTTTAGCTTCTCGAGCAAGCTGAAATTGCAACAAAAAATGCAATTCGTCATACATGTTTGTAAACAGATGCATTTACAAGGCTGGTATGTCAATAACAGACATCAAAAAGACAGGAAAGAAGATGACTCCTATTGCAAAGAACTTTCACATTGGGGTAGTACAAAATAATAGGCTTAAGTATTCTTCAACGAATTTACATATGTATATAAAATCAAAAGTTTTCTGAGACAAAAACACAGGTACTTTATCGATCCCACCACCTCTTGCATGCTAAGTGAGTGCTCTACCACCTGAGCTAATTCCCCAACCAACACAGGTACTTTCTAAAGTTCATGTAAAATGACTAGGGATAAGTTTGTCACTAAAAATTCTTTCAAATGCATGCAAATATTTAATAGTGTGAATTCTCTTTCCTATAAAATGGTTGGCAACACTCATCTTTCTCCATTTCCCTCTATCCCTCTGCCATTCTGTTACTTTGCATGTCCTAGAAAGAAAATCCTTTATTTAAAAGTAACAAACTAAGCCTGAAGAAAAGAGATTATGTAGGTAAGTAAAAAAAAAAAGGTATAAATTCATGAAAGAAATTGTCCATATATATGAAAGAAACATTTACTTCATAACTTTATTATCAAACAATAAACATTAAATTTCTCTGTCAAACTCGCCCTTCATTGGAGCATATCCTACACAATCACACCCCAAAAATCCTTTTATATACAATTACAAAAGAATCAGATGATGCCTAATAAACAAAATACAATGAATACTGGGGCCCATGCTGAGGCACACCAGTCAGGCCTGAAAGACCTGCATCCCCTGGGGGTATCCAATCAAGTACTGGTGGCTCCACTTCTGATTCTCCTCCCAGCTTAAATCCTGGGAAATCAGTCTGAGATTGCTTAAATTCTTGGGCCACTGGGCCCAGCGCTATGGCGCAGTGGTTAAGGCCCTTGCCTTGCATGCCCGGGAACTCATATGGGCGCAGATTCTAATCTTGGCAGCTCCACTTCCCTTCCAGCTCCCTGCCTGTTGTCCGGGAAAGCAGTCCAAGACCGCCCAAAGCTTTGGGACCCTGCACCCACGTGGGAGGCCAGGAAGAGGCTCCTGGCTTCAGATGGGAATAGCGTCGGCCATTACACTCACTTGGGGAGTGAATCATTGGACGGAAGATCTTCCTCTCTGTCTCTCCTCTCTGTATATCTGCCTTTCCAATAAAAATAAAATAAGTCTTTAAAAAAAAAATCTTGGGCCATTGAAGCCATACGGGAGACCCAGAAGAAGCTCCAGCTATTGCATGCATTTGGGGAGTCAACCAGACAGGGGAAGATCTCTCTTTCTCTCTATTTCTAAATGACTCTCTTGTAAACATGCCTTTCAAATGAAATTAAGTTCTAAAAAAAATGAAATTAAAGGGCCTGGTGTAATAGCCTAGTATTTAAAGTCCTTGCTTTGCATGCGCCTGGATCCAATATGGGCACTGGTTCTAATCCTGGCAGGCTTGTTTTCCATCCAGCTCCCTGCTTGTGGCCTGGAAAAGCAGTTGAGGATGGCCCAAAGCCTTGGACCCTGCAACTGTGTGTGAGACCTAGAAGAGGCTCCTGGCTCTTGGCTTCTGATCAGCTTAGCTCCACTGGGGGAGTGAATCAATGGACGGAGGATGCCCTGTCTCCCTTCCTCTCAAAGTAACTGACTTTGCAAAAACATAATAATAAAACTGAAAGTAAGCAAAAACCATTGAATTTTGTGACTACTTTTGATTCTATCACAACCTTAACACTGGGTTGACCATCACTTGCTCTTGACATGACAAAAGATTGCTGCTTTTTCTGTTATTTTAGAGGCATAAACCCTTTGCTTCTAAAATAGGTAAAATAGGAAATGCGTCAAAGATGACTGTAAAAACAAAAAATGGAAAGTGACAGAAAAGTAGTAATAAACTCAGCAGACCTCAGAAGGCTAAGACACAAAAATGGGAAGGCCTAAAGGCAGATTGATTTGACAACACATCCCAAAAATTACATAGTCTCAAGACAAAATAAAAAAAAAAAGCCAGCAAGAGCATCAGAGTGAAAAAAAGAGGAAGAAGAAGAAGAATTGACCTGAGCCTCTCATGTAACAAGGCACCACTCGACAGCCACATCCAGTTTCTCTGATAATGGAGTGGCTCAAGCCTCAGTCCATCCAGTTTCCTGCTTCCAATAAGTATGACCTTGAAGAGTCAGTAGGTGACGGTTTGTGTAGCTGGATCCCTGCTGCCTACATGGCAGACCAAGTCTGAGCTCCCAGCTTTGAGTGTTGGCCTGGCCCAGCCCTAAAATTACAACTATTTGGGGAGTAACCCAGAAGATATGAACTTTATCTCCACCTCTCAAATAAATGCATTTTTATAAGATTGACATCTCTTGAACACAGTGTATTGATGAATTATGAATAGTGATATAGGAAACAAAACAATTATGTTAAGGAAAATGTTGGGTGAGACAGAAAATGTAATCCTTTTCCATGACCCGGATATAGCACTTAGACAATCATAACATTGCAAAGTGTCCCACTGAAAGACTGTTAAGTTACTGGGAAAAGAAAAGAAAAAAGAAATGCAGGTGAATGAGTGTATCCCACCTATATAAATGGGGAAGATAAGGATAAACATGTCCTCATTTTATCTACCTCCAGAATCACCTCTGCGTTTAAACCTTGGATAAGGTGTGGGTGTAACTGCTATCTGCTGTGATGGCCAAGGTATAAAATACGCTGCTTTACATTCACTCCAGGAAAGAGTAGCTGAGGAATATACACTTGTGTATCCCTCCCCAAAATATTCACTTGCAAGTGGGCAGAGAAAGTGTCTTACTCTGATAATAACAAGAAAAAAATATCTACTCTGGCTCTTAATATGTTGTTGCTCACAAGTATGCCCAAAGTGCTTCTAATGACATAGTTGAAAGCTAGAGTCTCTACAGAGTACAAACCTGTTTCAATCTTTCCTGAAGTTGCGAATATTCATGCAATTGCTTAGGTAAATCCAAATTTATCTGAAAGCTATCGGTGGTTATTTCAGCCTAAGTATAAAACACATTAAGTCAGTAACAATTAACATAACACAATAGATCATCTTCACGGACTCCCTAGAATATCCACGTGGACAACAGCTAAAGCAGCCTAAAGCATGGCAACAACGTGCCAACAGAGGCAGCCCAGAGGAGCAGGAAGAAAGAACCTAGAGTCAGAATATAGTTCTGCCACCAATTTGCCACGTGACCTTGGACAAATGACATAACCTCTTATCAATGTCCATGTATGGCATAGCAAATTTTCTGAACTATGTATTCTGTATGTCCTCCACTAAAAGCTAACTTTATGAGAGTTTTTCTGCCTTAATATGATAAACACCAAGCAACCTCAACAGGACTCAGTATATAGCAATAGCTTTTTCAAATATGTGTATAATGTTACAATAATAAACTTTCATCAAGTGCCTTATGTGTGTATATGTGTGTGTATGTAAACTGAAGCTCGTCTACCTCTGAAACCCTAACATCAAATAATATTCCTGAATAATAAAAGCAACAACCAAATTTTATTTATGTACAAAAGCAATAGACCTACAAATGTTAGACAAATTCAACTTACTTCAGTAATTTGTGATTGGCGGGATTTTTTGTCATTCTCCATGGTGTGTACGCTTTGTTTCGTCTGGAAAGAAAGTATCAGTTAGTAGAGAAGTATTTACCAAACCCCTCCAATTTTCAACATGCCATATCTCAACTTTGATACTTCACAACACTTAAGGTACACAATGTACATTCCTCTTACACACATCATGATTTTAACTGCTCATATTTATAATTTTTAATTAATAAAAACTACACAGTGTGCATGTGGTCATTCAACTTAAATGACTTATATAGGATACATCAGTAGTGAATGTAGAAAGTTTTTGGAAAAAAATAATCAAATGTTTCAAATGTGAAGCCGGCAAAAGTAAAAATTTTTTAAAAAGCTCTATTGTGCTGCAGAAAAAGACACTTAATATTCCTAGCTCTCTAAATTTGGCTATTTTTATAGCAATTCTCTGACCTGAGAGAAACAACAAAGTATTAGCAATTCTAGCAGGTGCCAACTAGCTTCTTCATAGTCAGAGAACAAACATTTCAGGCTTGCAGGCCACACAATCTCTATCACCGTTATTCACACATAATATGTTAATGAGAAACAAAGACAATTAATTCTAACTAAATGAGCAGCATTGTGCCCTAGAACTTTTTTTTTTTAAACTGAAAAACAGATGGAGTGAGAGGGAAAATCCTTGAGTCTACGGAACTGTATCATGAAAAATAAAACAGAAAAGAGAAACTGGTGGACAATCCAGTGTGTAGTTTGCCAACCTTTACTCTTAAGCATTATAAAACAAAAGGATGAAACAACCTAATTCACTACATTGTAATAATATCAAAATTAAATAAAAATAAAGATTTCCTCATGATATTTGATATTGAATTACTCTGCAATTGGGCCCAACCGCGTGGCCTAGTGGCTAAAGTCCCAGCCTTGAATGCACAGGCATCCCATACGGGCGCCAGTTCTAATCCCAGCACTTCCACTTCCCATCCAGCTTCTGCTTGTGGCCTGGGAAAGCAGTGGAGGATGGCCCAAAGCTTTGTGACTTTGCACCTGCGTGAAAGACCCAAGAGGTTCCTGGTTCCTGGCTTCAGATTGGCACAGAACCAGCCATTGCACCTCTCTTGGGAAGTGAATCATTGGACGGACGATCTTTCTCTCTGTCTCTCCTTCTCTCTGTACATCTGACTTTGCAATAAAAATGAATAAATCTGTAAAAAAAATAATTGTGCAATTAAAAAATACTAAAATGAAAATTATTCCTATTGGGTGTTAAATACAATAATAAGCCTCTGCCATTCTCGAGCCTTCAACAGACTTTGTTTAAAATTGAAAAAAACAAAATGAAAAGATTCAAATATAAAGCAGGCAAAAATAAATTTTTTTTTTAAAAGCTCTATTGTACTGCAAAAAAACACTTAATATTCCTAGCTCTCTAAATTTGGCTAGTTTTATAGCAATTCTCTGACCTGAATCAGAAATACTCTACTGCTCTACTGGTTTAACATTTTCTGTAGATTTAACTACTAAATTTGCGAAAATTCTATCACAGTTTGTATTCAATTATGACTACTACCCCTGAAAATAAATGCTATGTCTTCTTAAATAGTAATATAAGAAAAAAACATTCCAAAATATCCAATTAGCTAACTTTTCTGGTATGTTACATAACGGAAATGCCTTCACAACAGGCTGCCATATCCCATTATTTCATTTTGTCTACACTTATACTCCAGGTTGAGTAAATATGTTTGCTATTGAGTTTTCCTATTCTGTTAGCAAGCCAAATGCCTTCTAAAATTCTTCTAATTTGTCAAACCATTAGTCAATTGCTACAAGGAATGCTGTTTTAATGGGTCACCAAATTAAAGAGGTTACCAATATGTTTTTCATATTATTATTATACAAGAAAGCATTAATAGATATACCATATTTGCAACACAATTTATACCATCCTTTGCACTGCACAAAGGAATTTCTTAATGATAAACAGATGTTCTGATGAAGAAAGACATCAGTGACTGAAACTGTCACATGGAATTGAACTCCTACACCTAATTGAAATGACTACCACCTTCTAACTTCACGGTGGTGGAAGCAGACCTCTCCCGTACTGAGTTATTTCTCCATGATTTTTACATCCTGATCTTTAAGAGGTAGTGACATATTCTAATCACTTAACCTAATCCATCTTCATTAAACTAAAGTGTAATATATTTTCCTTACAAGGAGTTGAATCACACCAGGCTCAGGAAAGCTGAATCATGAGAATACTCCTCATTCAGTAACCTCAGCTTGGGAACTTGAGACCAGCCTTGGGGGAACATGTTTCGTTTTGTTTTATTTTCCAGAACACAGCAATGATTTTTGGCGAGCCGGTTCTGAAACACTTAGCAGCATATCAATATTTACAATGTAGATCCCTGATCTGATTCTGAATAATTCCCAATGTTCTGAGGATTACATAAAGGTAAATACCACTACACAGTTTAGGTAATTCATTGCTGACAACTGTTCCTGAAATTGTTTGAACGAATCCTTCATCTCCCTGTGGAGATGTGGACCTTTCCAAAAAAGGAAAGGTCACTCAGGAATTTTCCTGGAAGGAAGAACAAAGAGCTTCTACTGAGCTCTACCGTGAACTGAATATGTCTCACTCAAAACATGTGCTAACTACCAATGACCTATTTCTAATATTTAACCATTTTTAAGTTATAAAAGCTAAATGATTCTTTCACACTTCTTTGTAACTTACTTTACTGACAATATATTATCTATAAAGTCTATGTCAGTCATCAGCAACAATCTTAGCCCCAACTTTCAGAAGGAGGCCATTTGGTTTCTTTACCTTCAAAGCTTGTGCTTCATTTGACTCCTCAAAGCTGGAATCTTTCAAAGATGCCTCTAAATTCTCATTCTGAAACAAACCAACACCGTGAGCACAAACTATAAATTATTCTAATAAAGATTTACTTATTGGTTTGGAAGGCAGGGCTTCACACAGAGAGAACTTGTGAAAACACCTGTTTGCAATAGCCAGATTAAAAAATATACTTGAAATAAACATAATGAAAAAAGGACTCCCTTATAAAATGTAGGAAAATTATTAAAGGAAAATATGAATATGCTTTTTAAAATGAAAAAGCAAGTTCATAAAAACAATATTCAAGTGGTTCAAAGATATATAAAGAAAGTCATTAGGACAACACAGGGTAAAACCAGAATGAGACAACATCACTCCTAACACAATGACCAAAATTAGTAAGACCTGTTAAGTGTTGAAGTGAAGAACAGCATAATGCTGTATTACACTCCAAATAAACTATTTACACAAAACTATGTACATAGAAATTACAGTTTCTTGGCTCTTTTTCATTTTGAAAACTGTCTTACCTCTTTATCCACAAAGCTATGTTTGTCAAGTAGTTCACATTTTTCTTTTATTCGTCCACAAAGTTCTACAGCAAGCTTTTTCTTATTCACTAAAAAATACAGTAAACTGTAAGTTTTCAGATTATACACAAAAACTAGGAGATCTAAAATACAGCAACAAAAAAGGCTTACCTGTAAAAATATGTTTCTTCACCTGAAACAAATTTTGAACAAAAGATGTTAAAGCAAATATACATTTAGGTAAATCTAAGTTAACGTCTGCCAATGTAAATGTTATAAATAATTTCTGCATGACAAATGCTCTATTTCCAATGAGAAAATCTACACGTGAAAGTCTTCCTATCAAAAACTTAAATTAAGTATTATAGAAACAGCTCTGAAATAGGTTTTTTTTTTTTTTTGTAAAGATTCCTTCTTCATTTCACTCATTTATTTTCCCTAAACAAATCTGGCACTAAAAGGAATATTTTCAGAAAATTATTATCACATCCCTTAATGCTAACACTCAAAATGCATATGATAAATATCATCAATTGGACACATCTGAACTGATTGTAAAGAAAATAGTAAAGCAAACCTGACTTTTCTTTGATGTTTATCAAATAATAAAGTTAAAAAAATCCATTCTCAACAGCCCCATTAGGTTTGAGGAAGAAAAGAAAACTTAATTCAGCTACAAAATATGGATTCAAATAAAATTAAGCAAGGAAAAATGGGGTATAATAGAATGCTACAATGGTAAACTAGTGAACCAAAACATTATTTTGAGAAACTCCCTCAAGCTTAAAGGAAACAAATCAGCCTAACTGCTTAATCCTCTGCCTGCCTGCCAGCACTCAGTGTCCCAAATGGATGCCAGATCTCACCATGGATGTTCAGCTTCCCATCCAGCTCTCTACTTGTGGCCTGGGAAAGAACTGAAGGATGGTCCAAAACCTTGGCACCTGTACCCATGTGGGAAACCCAGAAGAAGAGCTTGGATTCTGGCTTCTGATCCACTCCATTCCTGCCATGGCTACACTTTGGGGAGTGAACTAGCAGATGGAAGATCACCCTCTTCTCTCCTTGTCTCTGTAAATCTGCCTTTCCAATAAAAATAAATAAATCTTCAAAAACTAAATAAATGAAAAATAAAAGGAAAAGCAATAACTGAAAAACATTAGTTCACAAAGAGAAAATAATTTTTTTAAATGAAGAAAAAGTATCTCCGTGTTTACAAAAAAACAATCCTAACTCTGAGTCTGCAGAAGTCAAAAAGATACAGAAAAGGAATTTTATGGCTAGACACATTATATTCCAAGCAGAATAACAAGTTAAAAGATCCTTAAAGAGCCCTTATAATGACATAGTATGTTACGGTATCATCTGTGATACCAGCATCTCATATGGACACAATACATTTTTTTTTCCAAATAGATCTGAGGCACAGTTTGTTGAATCCATAACTGTGAAATTTGTGGGTACAGACGGCAAGCTATATGATACTAAGAATATTGTCAAGTTTCCAGCCTACCAATTTAATTCATAATTTGCCATGGCAATGATTTGCTTCATTTTATTTTGTTTGGAAAACAAAATACTTGTAAGTTTCCAAGTTAAGACACAATTCTATCCAACTCAGTCACACACATCAGTAGAGCCATTTACCTCAATGTGATTTGCATTGTCATTGATAGGTTGTTCTGCCAGTATTTTAGTGTGCATAAATGTCATTTTCTGTTTAAATTCTTTCACCTCTTGTTTCGATATTTTAGCTTCTCGAGCAAGCTGAAATTGCAACAAAAAATGCAATTCGTCATACATGTTTGTAAACAGATGCATTTACAAGGCTGGTATGTCAATAACAGACATCAAAAAGACAGGAAAGAAGATGACTCCTATTGCAAAGAACTTTCACATTGGGGTAGTACAAAATAATAGGCTTAAGTATTCTTCAACGAATTTACATATGTATATAAAATCAAAAGTTTTCTGAGACAAAAACACAGGTACTTTATCGATCCCACCACCTCTTGCATGCTAAGTGAGTGCTCTACCACCTGAGCTAATTCCCCAACCAACACAGGTACTTTCTAAAGTTCATGTAAAATGACTAGGGATAAGTTGTCACTAAAAATTCTTTAAAATGCATGCAAATATTTAATAGTGTGAATTCTCTTTTCTATAAAATGGTTGGTAACACTCATCTTTCTCCATTTCCCTCTATCCCTCTGCCATTCTGTTACTTTGCATGTCCTAGAAAGAAAATCCTTTATTTAAAAGTAACAAACTAAGCCTGAAGAAAAGAGATTATGTAGGTAAGTAAAAAAGAAAAAAAAAAAGGTATAAATTCATGAAAGAAATTGTCCATATATATGAAAGAAACATTTACTTCATAACTTTATTATCAAACAATAAACATTAAATTTCTCTGTCAAACTCGCCCTTCATTGGAGCATATCCTACACAATCACACCCCAAAAATCCTTTTATATACAATTACAAAAGAATCAGATGATGCCTAATGAACAAAATACAATGAATACTGGAGCCCGTGCTGAGGCACACCAGTCAGGCCTCCACCTGAAAGACCTGTATCCCCTTGGGGTATCCAATCAAGTACTGGTGGCTCCATTTCTGATTCTCCTCCCAGCTTATATCCTGGGAAATCAGTTTGAGATTGCTTAAATTCTTGGGCCACTGAGCCCGGTGCTATGGCGCAGTGGTTAAGGCCCTTGCCTTGCATGCCCGGGATCTCATATGGGCGCAGATTCTAATCTTGGCAGCTCTGCTTCCCATCAAGCTCCCTGCCTGTTGCCCGGGAAAGCAGTCCAGGACCGCCCAAAGCTTTGGGACCCTGCACCCACGTGGGAGGCCAGGAAGAGGCTCCTGGCTTCAGATGGGAATAGCGTCGGCCATTACACTCACTTGGGGAGTGAATCATTGGACGGAAGATCTTCCTCTCTGTCTCTCCTCTCTGTATATCTGCCTTTCCAATAAAAATAAAATAAGTCTTTAAAAAAAAAAAATCTTGGGCCATTGAAGCCATACGGGAGACCCAGAAGAAGCTCCAGCTATTGCATGCATTTGGGGAGTCAACCAGACAGGGGAAGATCTCTCTCTCTCTATTTCTACATGTCTCTCTTGTAAATATGCCTTTCAAATAAAAGTAAGTCCTAAAAAAATGAAACTAAAGGGCCTGCTGTGATAGCCTAGTATTTAAAGTCCTTCTTTTGCATGTGCCTGGATCCAATATGGGCACTGGTTCTAATCCTGGCAGGCTTGTTTTCCATCCAGCTCCCTGCTTGTGGCCTGGAAAAGCAGTTGAGGATGGCCCAAAGCCTTGGACCCTGCACCTGTGTGGGAGACCTAGAAGAGGCTCCTGGATCTTGGCTTCTGATCAGCTCAGCTCCACAGATTGCGGCCACTTGGGGAGTGAATCAATGAATGGATGATCTTCCTGTCTCCCCTCCTGTCCAAGTATCTGGACTTTGCATTAAAAATAAGAAAAAATCGAAACCAAGGAAAAACCATTGAATTTTGTGACTAGATGCCATCCAATACACTGCTAAAAAGTGAAGTAAACATGCAGTCATAAAAGGTTAGTTATTGATCATTATTAAAATATTTTCTTTCAGGAATGCTAATAATAAAAACCGCATAAAAGTAGTTGTAACAAGTAATGTCATCTAAGTGATTTTTTTATATGAAAGTCTACTTTTGATTCTATCACAAGCTTAACACTGGGTTGACCATCACTTGCTCTTGACATGAGAAAGATTGCTGCTTTTTTTGTTATTTTAGAAACATAAACCCTTTGCTTCTAAAATAGGTAAAATAGGAAATGCGTCAAAGATGACTGTAAAAACAAAAAAAGGAAAGTGACAAAAAAGAAGCAATAAACTCAGCAGACCTCAGAAGGCTAAGACACAAAAATGGGAAGGCCTAAAGGCAGATTGATTTGACAACACTTCCCAAAAATTACATAGTCTCAAGACAAACAAAAATAAGCCAGCAAGAGCATCAGAGTGAAAAAAAAAAAAAAAAAAAAGAAAGCAGCATTGACCTGAGCCTCTCATGTAACAAGGCACCACTCGACAGCCACATCCAGTTTCTCTGATAATGGAGTGGCTCAAGCCTCAGTCCATCCAGTTTCCTGCTTCCAATAAATATGACCCTGAAGAGTCAGTAGGTGACGGTTTGTGTAGCTGGATCCCTGCTGCCTACATGGCAGACCAGGTCTGAGCTCCCAGCTCTGACTGTTGGCCTGGCCCAGTCCTAAAAATTACAACCATTTGGGGAGTAACCCAGAAGATATGAACTTTATCTCCACCTCCTAAATAAATGCATTTTTATAAGACTGACATCTCTTGAAGACAGTGTATTGATGAATTATGAATAGGTATATGGGAAACAAAACAATTATGTTAAGGAAAATGTTGGGTGAGACAGAAAATGTAATCCTATTACATGACCCAGATATAGCACTTAGAGAGTTATAATAATGCAATTATTGATCATATCTAAAGTGTCCCACTGAAAAAATATCAAGTTACAGCGAAAACAAAAGGAAAAGAAATACAAGTGAATGAGTGTATCTTACCTATATAATTGGGGAGGAAAAGGTTAAATATTAAGTCCTCATTTTATCTACCTCCAGAATCACTTCTGCCTTTAAACCTCAGATAAGGTGTGGGTGTAACTGCTATCTGCTGTGATGGCCAAGGTATAAAATACGCTGGTTTACTTTCACTCCCAGGAAAGAGTAGCAGAAGAATATATACACTTGTGTATCCCTCCCCAAAATATACACTTGCAAGTGGGCAGAGAAAGTGTCCTACTCTGATAATAACAAGAAAAAAATATCTACTCTCTTAATATGTTGTTGCTCACAAGTATGCCCAAAGTGCTTCTAATGACATAGTTGAAACCTAGAGTCTCTACAGAGTACAAACCTGTTTCATGCTTTGCTGAAGCTTCACGTTTTCATTCAATAGCTTAAGTAAATCCAAATTCAGCTGAAAACTATTGGTGATTCTTTCAGCCTAAGTATAAAACACATTAAGTCAGTAACAATTAACATAACACAATAGATCATCTTCACGGACTCCCTAGAATATCCACGTGGACAACAGCTAAAGCATCCTAAAGCACGGCAACAACGTGCCAACAGAGGCAGCCCAGAGGAGCAGGAAGAAAGAACCTAGAGTCAGAATATAGTTCTGCCACCAATTTGCCATGTGACCTTGGACAAATGACATAACCTCTTATCAATGTCCATGTATGCATAGCAAATTTTGTGAACTATGTATTCTGTATGTCCTCCACTAAAAGCTAACTTTATGGGAGTTTTCTGTCTTAATATGTTAAACTCCAAGCATCTTCAACAGAACTCAGTATATAGCAACAGCTTTTCAAATATGTGTATAGTGCTATAATGAATTTGTATCAAGTGCCTTATGTGTGTATATGTGTGTGTATGTAAACTGAAGCTCGTCTACCTCTGAAACCCTAACATCAAATAATATTCCTGAATAATAAAAGCAACAACCAAATTTTATTTATGTACAAAAGCAACAGACCTACAAGTGTTAGACAAATTCAACTTACTTCAGTAATTTGTGATTGGCGGGATTTTTTGTCATTGTCCAGGGTCCGTACGCTTTGTTTCGTCTGGAAAGAAAGTATCAGTTAGTAGAGAAGTATTTACCAAACCCCTCCAATTTTCAACATGCCATATCTCAACTTTGATACTTCACAACACTTAAGGTACACAATGTACATTCCTCTTACACACATCATGATTTTAACTGCTCATATTAATAATTTTTAATTAATAAAAACTACACAGTGTGCATGTGGTCATTCAACTTAAATGACTTATATGGGATACATCAGTAGTGAATGTAGAAAGTTTTGTAAGAAAATATGCAAAACAACCACCTACTTTACATATGGCATCTAAGGAAGGGAAAATAGAGGATCTGGAAAATGGTACTCTCCATTTTTTGGCCTCTATATTCTTTACCTTTTTTTTAGTACATGTTATACTTTGGTCAATTACATTACATTTTGAAAGCCCATTAGCATTTTATAGCATTTTCATCGAATACAAAAAGTCTCTTTTTTCTAATTGCTTTTCTAAAAAGAAAACATCATCCTGTACTTTGAATTTGCAACTCTCCAGCTTGTCATGGGTTTCCTAAGAGAAAAGTCAACTTTGTAAGACATATGTGGGAATTTGTAGCTAGGGAAATCAGGTGACTACATCCAAACATGTGGAGTATAAGTTAAGTCTAGTTCATAGATCCTAATGATTTTCAGAACAACAAAGTATTAGCAATTCTAGCAGGTGCCAACAAGCTTCTTCATAGTCAGAAAACAGGCATTTCAGGCTTGCAGGCCACACAATACCTATCACAGTTATTCATGCACACTATGTTAGTGAGAAACAAAGACAATTAATTCTAACTGAATAGCATCACTGTGCCATAGACCTTTTTTTTTAAACTGAAAAACAGGTGGGGTAAGAGGGAAAACCCTTGAGTTTATGGAACTATATCATGAAAAATAAAACAGAAAAAAGAAACTGGTCGACAATCCAGTATGTAGTTTGCCAACCTTTACTCTTAAGAATTATAAAACAAAAAGGATGAAATAACCTAATTCACCACATGGTAATAATATCAAAATTAAATAAAAATGAAGATTTCTTCATGATATGTGATATTGAATTAAGAATAACTGTGCAATTGGGCCCGACCACATGGCCTAGTGGCTAAAGTCCTAGCCTTGAATGCATAGGCATCCTATATGGGCGCCAGTTCTAATCCCGGCAGCTACACTTCCCATCCAGGTCCCTGCTTGTGGCCTGGGAAATCAGTGGAGGACGGCCCAAAGCTTTGGGACTCTGCACCCACATGAAAGACCCAGAAGAGGTCCCTGGTGCCTAGCTTCAGATTGGCACAGTACCAGACATTGGGGCTCACTTGGGAAGTGAATCATTGGATGGAAGATCTTCCTCTCTGTCTCTCCTTTTTCTGTATATCTGACTTTGTAATAAAAATGAATAAATCTGTAAAAAAAATTGTGCAATTAAAAATTTTTAAAGTGATAATTATTCCTATTGGATTTTAAAAACTGTAATAATTATGCCTTTGCCATTCATGAGCCTTCAACAGAATCGTTTAAAATTGAAAAAGAAATGAAAAGATTCAAATATAAAGCAGGCACAAATTTTTTTTTTTTTTTACAAAGCTCTATTGTACTGCAGAAAAACACTTATTTTTCCTAGCTCTCCAAAATTGGCTATTTTTATAGCACTTCTCTGACCTGAATCAGAAATACTCTACTGCTCTACTGGTTTAACTTTTTCTCTAGATTCAACTACTTGAAATAAACACAATGAAAAAAGGATTCCCTTATAAAATGTAGGAAAATTATTAAAAGGAAAATATGAATATGCCTTTTAAAATGTGAAAAGCAAGTTCATAAAAAGAAAATTCAAGTGGTTAAAAGACATATCAACTCATTAGGACAACACAGGGTAAAACCAGAATGAGACAACATCACTCCTAACACAATGACTATAATTCACCAGCTGTAGCACATTGAGATAGGGAGGAAGGAAGCAACAGGAGGTACAAGTAGAAAGAGCAGAGAGAAAAGGAAGGGAGTGGAGAGAGATGAACAGACAACAAAGAGACACAGTAAGAAATCAAGGAAATCATCAGGCATCCTGCTGAAAGCCAGAGTCACTGTCTTCCAAATTTCAGGATTGAAAACAAAAGGAACAGAATGTTATGTTAACAGTAAGAACTGCTAAATGTTGAAGTGAAGAACAGCATAATGCTGTATTACACTCCAAATAAACTATTTACACAAAACTATGTACATAGAAATTACAGTTTCTTGGCTCTTTTTATTTTGAAAACTGTCTTACCTCTTTATCCACAAAGCTATGTTTGTCAAGTAGTTCACATTTTTCTTTTATTCGTCCACAAAGTTCTACAGCAAGCTTTTTCTTATTCACTAAAAAATACAGTAAACTGTAAGTTTTCAGATTATACACAAAAACTAGGAGATCTAAAATACAGCAACAACAAAGGCTTACCTGTAAAAATACGTCTCTTAACCTGAAACAAATTTTGAACAAAAGATGTTAAAGCAAATATACATGTAGGTAAATCTAAGTTAACCTCTGCCAATGTAAATGTTATAAATAATTTCTGCATGACAAATGCTCTACTTCCAATGAGAAAATCTACACGTGAAAGTCTTCCTATCAAAAACTTAAATTAAGTATTATAGAAACAACTCTGAAATAGGTTTTTTTTTTTGTAAAGATTCCTTCTTCATTTCACTCATTTATTTTCCCTAAACAAATCTGGCACTAAAAGGAATATTTTCAGAAAACTATTATCACATCCACTAATGCTAACACTCAAAATGCATATGATAAATATTACCAATTGGACACATCTGAACTGACTGTAAAGAAAACAGTAAAGCAAACCTGACTTTTCTCTGATCCTTATCAAATAATAAAGTCAAAAAAATCCATTCTCAACAGCCCCATTAGGTTTGAGGAAGAAAAGAAAACTTAATTCAGCCACAAAATATGGATTCAAATAAAATTAAATAAGGAAAAATATCATATAATAGAATGCTACAATGGTAAACTAGTGAACCAAAACATTATTTTGAGAAACTCCCTCAAGTTTAAAGGAAAAAATTCAGCCCAACTGCTTAATCCTCTGCCTGCCTGCCAGCACTCAGTGTCCCAAATGGGTGCCAGATCTCACCATGGATGCTCAGGTCCCCATCCAGCTCTCTACTTGTGGCCTGGGAAAGAACTGAAGGATGGTCCAAAAGCTTAGCACCTGTACCCATGTGGGAAACCTAGAAGAAGAGCTTGGATTCTGGCTTCTGATCCACTCCATTCCTGCCATGGCTACACTTTGGGGAGTGAACTAGCAGATGGAAGATCACCCTCTTCTCTCCTTGTCTCTGTAAACCTGCCTTTCCAATAAAAATAAATAAATCTTCAAAAATTTTAAAAAAATAAAAACTAAAAGGAAAAGCAATAACTGAAAAACATTAGTTCACAAAGAGAAAATAATTTTTTAAATGAATAAAAAGTATCTCCACGTTTACAAAATCAATCTTAACTCTGAATCTGCAGAAGTCAAAAAGATATAGAAAAGGAATTTTATGGCTAGACACATTATATTTAAAGCAGACTAACAAGTTAAAAGGCCTTTAAAGAGCCCTTATAATGCCATAGTATCTTATGCTATCATCTCTGATACCAGCATCTCATATGGAAACTGGTTGTTGTATTTCAAATCCAGCTCCTTGTGAATGCAGAAGGAAAGCAGTAATGGGTGGCCCGTGTTATTGGGCCCATGCCACCCACTTAGGACACTGGAAAAAGCTCCTGGCTCCTGTCATCTTTTGGCCTGTCATCTTAGAGCCTCATTTTTTGTAGCCAAAATTTTGGGAGTGAAACAGTAGATGAAAAATAACTCCCCTCCCTCTGTTCCCATCTCCCCCTCCAACTTTGCCTTTCAAAGAAAACTTTCTTTCTTTCACCACATCTTTTAAAATTATTTTCTGTAATGTTATGTAAATGATGAAGAAATCACAGGCACATTCAGGGATAGATGTGCAGAATGAGCAAAGTGAGAGAAAGAGAAGATTGTATGTTTATCTCTGTTCATCAGGAGAGCGTGCACCCCTTCCTGTTGCATGGCTCTCTTGACCCAGGAAATGGAGTGGCTGCATGATGTCACCCTCAAGTTCCACATGAAAGGAGCATATGTTGGAAATGGGATCATTTTCTCCAAGAGATCAGCAGCTCCATTTGCAGTCCAACTCCATTATTGACTTGGGAAACAGCAAATGGTGGCTCAAGAGTTTGAATTGCTGGCACATATGAGGGAAGAACCAGATGCAATTTCTGGGCTGCATTCTGGCCCAGGTTTTAGTTATTACAGCCACTTGAAGAATGAACCAGTCATTAGAAGATTAATTGCTTATTCCCTCTACTTCTCTTGCTACTTTTCAAATACATAATGTTCTATTTGTTTGTTTGTTTTTGTTAAGTGGAAGAAGTTAATAAACTAAGCTTGAAGGAACTAAGTACATCAATTATCAGTAATCGTAACAAACTTCTGAACTTGACCTACTGATGCAAAACAGCATGGTAAGATGGTCACAATCCAAAGGAGAGGGCTTGGGTTCAATCTCCAGCTCTACCTCTTGTCTCCATGGTCCTGCAAATACAAACCAACCACAGGAGGCACCAACAACAGTTCACATATTCAGGCCATGCCACTCATGCAGGAGGCTCTGATTGGGTTCTCAACTCCCAAGCACAGCTGGACCAGCACTAGCTGTTGGAGGCATCTGAGCAGTGAAATAGCAGATTGGACATTTCTTTTGGTCTGTATGTTTCTCTGTGCTTCTTTATCTAGCTCTCTGATAAAATTTTAAAAATAGAGAAAAAAAGAAATGAAAGAATTTTGGTATTTTAATACTACAGAAAACCTCTACGGGAAATTTTTTCAAAATTTTGTACTTACAAAATTGTTGTGAATGCCTTTGTTTTTTATATTAGACATAGAACATAAGTGATTGTCTTTCCTTAAAGCAATACACATTTCTTATATTAGTTGTTCTGCTTAAAGACAGGATGAACTTCTTTTAGTATAGCATTGTTTACTTACATATCGAAAAATTCTCCACAAAAACATGAAAATTAGAAAATATGCAACAACAGTTGCATAGATCGTCCAGTCCAATGGAAAACCACGAGAATTGTGACTTTTTCCAATATTTTCAGGTAGCGTAATCAAAACCTTAAAGACAAAGGAAATTAAGTTCTTAACATGCAATTTAGGCAATAAGTACTGATTACAACCACAGTTACAACTCTATATAGCCAATTCCCTCATTTTCTTTTGAGGAAATGAAAACACCAAACAGAAGGCACCACAGGACACTTTTCTGCAAACTTCTAGCTACTATCACTCAATGATAAAGAAGTGCAATAGAGGGAAAGGCAATGATTTCTTAAACTGGAAGCATACAGATGTGCTCCCATAGCTTCCAAAGGAAAGAACAGAAACAAAGAAGGCCAAAGAAAGAAGCTCACCAACCTAAGTTCCGATACTTTTTTTTTTTTAACACCAATTGGGTTTTATATATAAAGCATACTGTATTTTACACAAAATATATTCCTACTGGAAAGAAAACATTTATCTGAAGCTTGCAAATGGACGTTGAGGAGTGGATATTTTTGTTTAATGATTAAGATACTCACATTCCACAGAATTACCTTGTTCAATTCCCAGTTCCAGGTACTGACTCCAGCTTGCTGCTAATGCAGACTATGGGAGGCAGCAGTCATGGCTCAAGTAACTGAGTTCCTGACCCCACATGGGAAACCTAAGTTGTATGCATGATTCCCAGCTTTAGCCTCAGACACAGCAGACACTCAGGGAGCAGACAAGCAGGTGAAAGCACGCTCATTCTCTGACTCGATCTCCACAACTCTTAAATATCTCAATTTCAAAGTTTAAAAGCCAATGACAAGCTAGGGTTTAAAGTTCTGTTTTAAAGGACTCATTTTATTTACTTCAGAAGTAGAGTGAAACAGGCAGAGATAATTCTTCTATCCACTTCCCCCAATCACAAAAGCAGAAGAAGCTAGGTCTGGCCAAAGTCAGATATCTACAACAACATCTGGGTCTCCCACATGGGCTGCAGTTGTTCAAGCACATGGGCCAGCTTCTGCTGCTTTCCCATGTACATCAAAGTAAGTAGATCAGAAGTGGAACAGCCAATATTTCGGCATGGGATGGCAATGTCATGATTCTGGTCCCTGTATTTAGATTCTGAACCCCTGCATCCAAACTCTATAGGTTTCTCTGATTATCTATGATGGGAACGAAACATTTGGAACACCCAAGTAATTGAGAGGGTGAACATTTTTTTTGCCCCATGCATAGTAGTCATGCCATAACTGTGACCTTGCAAATCATTTCTTCCCCCCACTGCCACCATAGGTCTTGAGCACAACTCAGCTCAAGACTTTCAATCTTGTTTCTGTGCGTCAACTTTCTCTGGGTCAGCTCATCACTCATCATTGCTCAGTAAGATTTTTCTGTTGTTTCTTTGCCAAGCCCCAGATGCTACTCTACCAAAAACAAAGGAGGCAGGGAGGAGAAAGAAGGAGAATAAAAATACATTTTAAAGAGTCTTCTGAAGCACAAGTTTAGTTCTTTCCAGGTTTCAATCCAAAATCTCTACAGCTAATGTTCACTTGCTAGGAACTTTCTGCCTAAAAAAAAAACACCCTTTAATAAGTATTCTCCCCTCCAAAATCATTTTTCTAACTCTAATCCCCATACCCAGGTTGCTGTCTATAGTTCATTAACCTATACCAAATAAATAAACCTAATAGCTTTATCTTTTTATTTATTTGGAGAGGCAGAAAAAGAACAACAACAACAAAAAAAAGCCAAACTAGTTTTCACCTAGCTTTTCACTCTCCAAATGCCTTTTTCTCCCTCATCCCTAATTAAAGCAATACTAATTTTAATTTCCAATGCTTAAACATGTCCTCACTCATTGTCCCCTCTCACTGCAGCTCTATCTTCAGTTTCGCTTCTCTGACATCTACCTTCCATCTTACCTAGGCTCAGGAAGGCCCAGGTCTAACTCCTGAAAAGGCTTCAAACAGCTCCCCAATGCCAGCAAGCATGCCAACGTATCATCAGTCCCTGAGCCCACTCTCCGCTAACACAGCTGCTTTTCACCTTAATGCACCGTTGTGCTTCAGGCCTGCACTGCTTAAGACATTTCCTCAGCCTAAAGACTTCCATAATCAAGAGAATGTCATCAGTCCAGCCCATAAATCTCCCTAGCAGGTGTGTGTATGCTTCAGTAAGCATGTGATTTTTTAATACTGGTGATCTGTTCTAACTGTTGTCTTCTCTTCCTTGACACCTTGATACTGGTGGCCAAAACTTTATGTTACTTCACTCAGAATACACACACACACCCCTCCCTCACACTACAGTGCAATAAGTGAAAGAACAGCATAATTACATCTGCCTCAATATTTAAATAGTCTTTTAAAAATATTAGTTTTTTTTAAAAACTTGGCAATATACAACAAAGACAACGATACACACTGAAAGGCAGGAGGTCTCTGTTACCTAATAATGAACTGAACAAAAAAAAAAAAAAAACCAAAAAAAAAAAAAAAGGTAACTCTGGGAATTGACATTCACTAAGCTTTAACAATCTCCTCTCTGTTAACAAGACAAAGATGAAAGAGGGTGAACAATCTCACTGAAAAGCATCTCAGGGGCACTCTTCATTGAAGATAATGAGAAATAATCCCAAACTTTCAACTGAGTTCAAGTGTCCTTTCAATACAAGAGGTTTCATCACTAAATGGATTTGGGGAGATTTGTCCTCAAATTTGTCACAGTTGGAACAATCACGGGTCATGGATCCCTGCCCCAAATTTAAAACAAACAAAACAAAAAGGCCACTTCATTTGGTACTCAGAAAACATTCTCTTACTTTGTAATATCCAATAAACCAAGCTCCCTCTTCACATTCCTGATACCCAGGTCCTGCTATACCATAAGAACAAACCATCCAATACACCTGGCCATAGGTGAGGGCTGGCCTCAAACCCTGTGACAACAGTGGCTCAAATCACAAAACCCTCATGGTACCCAGACTCACATTGTGTAGCTCATCCAGGAACCACCCCCCATATGAATGAGGGGTAGCCCCTGGCGGCTCCATGAAGCAAGTCAGCTTCAGTGGTCACCACCACATCCACGGCCTCGCAGCAAAGAACACCAACTTCGTTCTGAACTCTACACCTGGCAACTGGAGCATACCACTCCAGAGCCAGCTATGGGGGACCAGGGAGAGCCACGGGAAATGGATCCCACAAGCCTGTGATGTTACACCACAAAACTGTTAGGGTGTCATGGCCCCTTTATTAAACTTTCTATTTCAGGATAATGCAGGTCTGAATCCATCCCACTAGAGCCTGTGACATACCCCCTCTTCACCACCCCACCCCACCCCTCTACGTAAATGGAATTATCCAACTGCCACTCTGAGGTACAGAGGCACAGGCTGGCCCCTCCATCTTGGTGGGAGGCTCTCTTAAACGGGCAGATGCCATACATGGGTATTTCACTCCCCACCCCCCCAAATCCAGGAAGATAAAATATTTGGGCCTGGAATGTAATTGGGCCTCAGGTCCCGAGCTGTAGTGTATGCTACACAGCCAGAAAGATTGGTGCTGTGGCTCAGAAACTCAGGCCTTGGGAAGCTGTGGTGCTGGCTGCCAAACTACTACTGAGTATCTATTGGTGCAGCTCCATTGGGTGATAACAGTGTGCTCCCTTGACCCAGCAGCCCAAGCCAGCCCAGGCCTGAGCCTCAGCAGCTGGTCATCAGTAACAGGTACAATGCAGGGACAGCCTGTAAATGTCCAAGTGTTATCAGGCAGCTGGTCAATCATGGCATTCAGGGGATGGGAGGAATCTGTGAGCTCCATTCTGCATGATCCTTTGAATGAACTTGCATCCTCACCAGAGGGAGGCACCTTGCTTTTTCCTTTCCATGTAGTGGATGATGACTTCTGAATCCTGTTACTAATTGGCCCTGGCATCCAATCTGGGAAACGGGATCCTTGGTAGTCTAAGTACAATCACCTATTTCATCCTCCATAAGGGGAACAATCTTACGAATGTAATGAGTGTGGAAAAGCTTTTTGCCATATGTCATCTTTTATAAGACTTTGGCAAACACACACCAGGGAGAAATCTTATGAATTCCATGACTGGAAAAGCCTTTATCTAGAAATCACAACTCAGAATGCATCAAGGAACAAACATAGGGGAGAGACCTTATGAATATATGACTGGAAATGCTTTCTGTATAAACCACATCTTACAGACATCAGTGAAGTCAAACAAGGGGGACAGATATGACAGTAATGACTTTTAAAAATGCCTTTTTATGAAAATCTGTTCTCATGAAATAGAAAATTCACCAGTGATAGAAACTTTATGAATGTTCAGAGTGGGACAGTCCTTTGCCAAAATCAAATGTCAGAACAGAACATTCATGATGGATGAAATCTTACGATTGTAATGCACATGGAATAGTTTTTTTTTTTTTTTCCAGCTGTAGTACCTCAGTAAATCAGGGAATTAAACAGAGCTGCTGTGAAGGCTATGGCTGCTGAGAGTGCACACTGCTTCTCTCCTCCACTGACAAGTGCCACTGTACCTTGTGGACAAGGTCTGTGCCGATAACCAACTCACAGGAAGGGCCAGCAGAGAGAGCCCTGCAGGTGGCTGTTTTCCTCAAGGAGGGCAAAGGGAATGGGTTTCAAAGAGAACGTGGAGGAACAACTCACTAAAATAAGGTGGGAAATGGATCTTGCCAGTGAGACTATCTCATCTTTAGAGCTGGTGACATCTTCATTTTGTGGAGAAAGGGCTTCTGCTGGAATTACATCTCAGATGGGAGACTGAAGCTTCCTGGAACTTCCAACATGCTTCTGGGTGAAGATGAGCTTATAGTGTGGATAGCAGGAATCATGGCTCCTTGCATGCTCCATGCGTGAGGCCATCACTCTGGGTTGGGGAGGCACAGCCTGGACTTCTGGCTCAGGATACAGGTTTGCTCCCAGACAGCAGCTGCCTCTGTTTCAACAAGGATTGGGGAGGAGATCACTAAGCTCCAAGAGGCTGGAATGATTGCATTAGGGCCCCACAGCCAACGGGTCCTCTAACAGGGGGTCAGGATCTCTGATCTGCCCACTGCTCATCTTGCCAGACCCCAGGAGGGTGAGCAAGGGAAGGAAAGGCAGGACCTAGGGAAGGGACACAGAACACAGAGCACACACCCTGAGGTGCTCAGGAGGTCTCTGTCCAGGGCTGGACCAATGGAAGGCTGGAAGTGGGGGCTGACAGACATCTGCTCCCAAGCCACAGAGCCTGCAGCCTCTCAGCCACCTGGGGAAGCCTGGGCAGCCTGTGTCTGAGAATCCTGGGACCAGCTCTGCCTTATAATACAGAACCTTAGGGTCAGCAGAAACCACACTGTATGTCCCTGACAGCACACTTGCAGCAGCACCTGGGGCATCACTGTCACCACTCAGGGCACTGTTGCTACAACAAACAAGAAATGCCTTCTTGTTGATTCAGGTCAGATGCAGCTGCCCACTTGGGAAACATACCATCAGCACCGTGGAGGCGCAGATATGGGGTCACAGATCAGAACAGCACGGTCCTTCCTTCTCATCCGGGGACTCTGAGGCTCAGCTGGGTCTGTCCTGCAGCATGGCCCTTGCCCAGGACCCCAGGGCTTGGGGCAGAGGTGGAGAGAGGCACAGTCTGCACTTACCTGCTGATATCTCATCCATGGGGACTTGGGAACCTGTATGCGACATCCACTACCCTTCTGCAGCCAGGGGCTCCTGGAGGTCAGCCCTCACCATGGTGTCCTGGAGAGTTCCTAAGAGTAGCCAGAAAATCAGCTGTAGCACAGCCCAGCGCTCTGCCCCTGAGGGGTTCTGAACCCACAGATATAACCACCTATGCATCAGTTCTTCTTGGGGAAGAACGATGCCTGTGCTGAACTAATGCAGCCTGGTCTTTGTTCTCATTCCCACTGCAATGCTAAACAACTGCTCACACAGCACATATGTTGGTCAGGAGTTACAGGGGACTGCAGATGACTTAGAGTTCCCCAGGAAAATGCATACAGCTTGTAGGCAGACACAAGACTATGCTAAGATATGAGGGGCTGGCATGCCCACAGACTCAGGCAGCCACATGGGCAGCAAGCAGTCCTGGCACCAACCCCTGAGGACACCTGAGGGCTGCCTGGGTCTGGCATTTCCAAGGGGGCAAGATGCAAGGCCAGGGTAAGTCTTGTGGGGTAGACCAGAAGAGCTGGGCATGGCCCCCTGTCCCACCTGTCCATAGGGGCTCACCTTCGCAGGGGGGCAGGCTGCAGACTTGAACGGTGTCCAGCTTATCTGCCTCGCGCTGTCCGACGCTGTTGGCGCTGGCACTGCACACAACCTGCCGCTGTTGGATATCCCTCCCACAGGTGACAGAGCACTGCCAGGGGTAAGGAATAGGGTAAGGTTATGGTAGTCATGAGGGAGAGACAGAGGACAGGCCAGTGAGCTCTTGGGCCAGCCCATGCAAAGGCAGAGCCTACACCAAGTATGAAACCACATCTCTACTGGCCCAGAGGGACACACAGGGACAGTCCTTAAGTAGCCCCAGCAGGACCCCATTCCAGGGCTAAGAACTACTGCTTCTGCTCAGACTCCCTGGTACGTAGCAGCTTTGGAAGGCAACCTCCTGAACCCCCCTGCAGCTGCCATGCCTGCATCCACAGTGTCTGTTCCATGCCAGTCTTCTTGGAGACTCCATGGCTCCCATGGGTCTAGTGCACCTGGTCTGAGGCACCACATGGCAAGCCCAAGCCAGGCCCTCTCCTTAAGGACATCTCAACAGGGTACACAAGGCTGCCTCACTGCACACTAATTTTGGAGATCAGACACCTGGACACAGGGCTTCTAGCTGGGACAATTAGGGACCCCATATCAGCCTGCAGAGCAGGTTCCCTAGGGCCTTCTTCCCTGAGAAGGGAATGGAGTGGACTCTGCCACACACAGCCTGTCCCCTGGCCTGTGGCATACCTTACTCTAAGCAGGCACTGGAGTGGAGACTGAAGGTCGCCCCACATGCCCAGTAGGTATTGTTAAATGCCTGTGTCAGAAGAACCTGGGACAGACAACATCCTGAGACAACATCCTGGGCACAGCAGCACAGCATCAGGCAGCCTGGACCACCAGGATGAGTCTTGACAGTGGAGACTGGCATTGGATGGCTCCGTTGCTCTCATGGGGGATACCCTTTCCATCCACCCCTTCCAAGTCCTAGATGGTGTCTGCTGACAAGCATGGCTCAAGTGACTCCAGCTCCAAGCTAGTGGCAGGATACACACACCATGGCAGCCTCCAATCCCCACGAGACAAACACCTCAGCTATTTCCTAATGGCTGCTAGAACAATTGGCAGCATCGTACTTCCCTCCATGAACAAAAGAGGTTTTAAAAATTGGGATAAATTCCCCCTCACCACATTAACTGTAAACACGCAGGCACGTTAGACTCAATGGGAAATGCAGACCCATGTGCTCCACCATCACCACTGCCCTCATTTCTATAGCTTTCTTTTCATCTCAAAGAACTCCATACCTATCAGAGATCCTGCCCCCCAGGCCGATCTTCACCAAGACATGTGATCATCAAGCTCTCTTCAATTGAACATAAGCAAGATTCTTAAATATGCACGTGAAAAAAAATCAACTGAAATATAAAGGACTGCCAATTAAACTAACAGAAGACATCTCACAGGAAACTCTACAGGCCAGAAGAGAATCGAGTGACATATACACATTCTGCTCACCAGCACACAGAACCTTTTCTATGATAGATCAGGTAATAGGGCACAAATCAAGTCTCAGCAAATAAAAGATGGAAGAAATACTATGTACCTACTTAGACCAGCAAGAAATAAAGCTTGACATCAACAAGAACTGGACAATCACAAATACCTGACAGTCAAATGATATGCTACTAAATGAGCAACTGGTCATTGAACAAATTGAAAGGACATGAAAAACTTTCTTGAAATAAATGAAAATGAAAAAACACAGCAAAATCAGCAGGATACAGCTAAGTCAGAATTAAGAAGGAGACTGATGGTATTAACTGGGAACACAGAAAGAGCAATATCTCAAATTCAGAGGTACAACTACGCACCTCCAAGATGTAGAAAAGGAACAAACCAAAGCCCAAATCAAGAGGAAGAAAAATAAGAGACATTACCTGTTTGGTGTTAGCCTGTAGTAAGTTAAGCCATGCCAGCATCCCATATGGGCAAGAGTTAAACACTCAGCTGCCCGACCTCTGATCCAGCTCCCTGCTTAAAACACCAAGGAACTCAGCGGGTGATGGCTCAGCAGGGCCTGGGCCTTACCTCTGTTTCCCTCTCTCAGCAACTCTTCCTTTCAAACACAGAAATAATCACTACATAAAATATAAAAGGGGAGATTAAAACAGACATCATTGAAATACAAAGGGTCATAGGAAAATGGAATGAAGAAAATGGAAAATCCTCGAGAAATGGATACATTCCTAAATATATATACATACACACATATGTATACACACACTCACACATATATGCACATACATATACACATGTATATTTATATATGCACATGGAAAAAACCAAGATTAAATCAAGAAGACCCAAAAAATATAAACAGGCCCTTCAAATGCTCTGTCCCCGCAAAATTCTCCTTTCCTGCCACTTTGCCTAAGGTTTGCCCCCGATTCCATGGCAAGGCTAACACTCCTGAACCTTCACTGCTCTAACAACCACACCCTTCACCTGTTACAACCTTTTCTCTCTCCCCTCAGGAGACACACACATTACCTGCTCTCAGCTTCCAATTCCCAAGCATCTCCTGTGTCCCAGGCTCTTCCATGGCACCCAATCCCCCAAGGGTTCCCTCCAAAACCTTCAACTGAGCACTGCATGCCAAACCCACTCTTTCTCCCCCAAACTCTAAATCCAGACCATCTGTTTTTCCCTCAGCCAACAACACATTTTTCCTCCCAGGTCTACCCACCAGGTTTTGACACACAATCCACTCCCTGGCTCTTAACTACCTGCAGCCAGCTCTAGGTACCAGCCCCATGGCTGCACTGTTTGCCCCATAACTCACAGGAGGGCGAATCCCTTCACTGCCTTCCCAATCCCCTGACTTCCCCTCCAAGGAGGTAGATCTACTAATATATTAGATCTATTACTTCTACTAATACTTACATATACTAATGTATATTCATAGATTATATTGTATATATATATATATATATATATTACTAATACTAGTATACAGTAGATCTAATATCCACTAATAGTAGATATGACCAAAAGAAGCCAGTATCAGTAGATATACTTGGAATGAATAGCATCATCTATTGTTTCTTCATTGACAGCGCATTATCATTTTCAGACTGATCTCTTCCTCTCCATCTTCTCACCCTGACAGTTCACCCTCAACAGACTGCTCACCCAGTGAGCTCTGTAGGGCTGGGTCTGTTCTCATGGCCACTTGCAGCACCAGCCCACACTAACTGAATTCCCCACCCCAGAGCATGCACACACTGCCTTGCCTGCAGTTCCAGGGCCAAAAGAGATCTTGTGAGAAGTCGTCATACAGCAAAACTAGGACTTGAGATAATATGATGGTTCTTCATAGAGTCATCAAAAGATGCTGTTACTTGGAAGCGTAACTGTGTCAGAGCTTCATCTGTTCACATTCCATCCTTCTGACTCCGGCAACTCTGGCTTGAAAACCCTATGCTTTTCCCACATTTCTGTGCTGCATCTCTTGCAAGACTGTGCATTTCTCTTCAGCCTGGGCTCTAAGGGGGCATGAAGGAGAGTGGTACGTGACAGAGTGCCACTTCAGGTTCCACGTGCAGAGAGTCATCCCTGGAAAAGAGTTATTTGACAAGTGAGCAGATAACATTACATAAGAAGGCAAAGTGTGGCATCTCTATGTCCAAACCAATGATGGACTCCCAATCAAACTTTTGGCCATATCTGGACAATGATATGCTGAATTGTCTGACATTGTATGTACCGATGATGTTGGGACACACTTCACTAACAGACTAAGGGACTTATGACTGCTAATGAAGGGCTATACTATTGTAATAAAATGAGGAAAATCAGTGAGTGGGTAGGAATTTGAGAAGGGGGAAGGGAAATCCCAAACCCTACAGAATTATACTATGAAACTTAAAATTTTTTAAAAAGCTCAACTCCATTTTATATACTAAGTTTCTGCACAAGATATTCTTTTTTTAATGTTTATTTTCATTGGAAAGTCAGATACAGAAAGGAGGAGAGGCTGAGAAGATCTTCTGTCTGTTAATTAACTCCCCAAGCAGCGGCAACAGCCAGAGCTGCGCCAATCTGAAGCCAGGAGCAGCTTCTGGGCCTCCCACACATGTGCAGGGTCCCAAGGCTTTGGGCTGCCTTCCACTGCTTTCTCAGGCCACAAGCAGGGAGCTGGATGGAAAGCAGGGCTGCCTGGATCAGAACCAGTGCCCATAAGGAATCCTGGTGTATGCAAGGTGAGGATTTTACTCACTAGGCTACTACACTGGGCCCAAGATATTCTTTTAACAAAATCATATACAGCATTTTTAAAAGTCTGCAAATCCATTTGCAGGGTTAAATCTAAAGTATTAAAATGATCTTTATATCTAACTCTAACCAATACCATGCCATTAACAGCCCAACGTCAGGCTGGTGCCATAGCCTAGCAGCTAAAATCCTCATCTTGTACACGCTGCGATCCCGCACGGGTGCTGGTTCCAATCCCAGCAGCCCTGTTTTCCATCCAGCTCCCTGCTTGTGAACTGGGAAAGCAGTTGAGGACGGCCTAAAATCTTGGGATACTGTACCCATGTGGGAGACCCGGAAGAAGCTCCTGCCTACTGGCTTCGGATGATTTCAGCTCCAGCTGTTGCAGCTGCTTGGGGAATGAATCAGTGGATGGAAGACTTTCCTGTCTCTCTTCCTCTCTGTATATCTGACTTTACAAAAAATAAATCTTAAAAAATAAAAACAGACTAATGTATTTATCCATCTTCTTCCATCCATCTTCCAAGTAAACTCCAGAACTAGCTGACATTCCCTCTTACCTCTGGCAAGTTGCCACTCAAGCTGCTAGCTCCTCCTGATAAACCCCCTCAGCAACAACTCCCTTTCCCAAGTCTATCCACCTGTCAGTTGGGACCCAGCACTCTTAGCTCTGCTGAACCCAGAGACCTTCTCGGACTCCCACCCCTCTGACAGGATTAACTGTTTCTGCCACTGTAGACATTAACGGGAGATGTGCTGAGTTCAAAGACTTACACAGAGAGGGAGAAGCAGAGTTGGTTCACTCCCCATTACTTCACCTAGGTCTCCCACAGGGTAGAAGGGGCCCAGGTCCTCAGGCTAGCTCACCAGTAGCAAGGAGCTGGATCAGAAGTAGACTTATGGGAGGTGAATGGGCACCATGTGGACTGCCAACATCACGGCCACATCTGTACCTGCTAGGTCACAATGCCAGCTTCTTCCTTCCAATTGTAGTTCCATAAAATAAAACACTCACAATAAAAAGTGCTTGGATACTTGGAGTGCAAATTTTCACAAAGCAGAATACTCATACTTGGAAAAATACAAGCAGTATTCAGAGAAATAAATGTTTCAGGCACTGGTTTTGTGATGTAGCAGGTAAAACTGCAGCCCACAAATACTGGTTTGAATTCCAGATTTTTGATTCAACTTCCTGCCAATGCACTTGGGAAAACAGAAGGATGTGCCCACGTCCTTGGGTCCCAGCATCCGAGTGGAAGATAGGAAATTCCTGGCTCCTGCCTTCAGCCTTGTCACTGCAGCCACTTGGGGCATGAACCAGCAGCCGGAAGACCTCTCTAGCTCTGCCTTTCAGATAAATCAAGTAAATCTTAGGGGAAAAAGAAATAAAAAACCTCTAAATAAATTAAAAAATTGTCCCACAGATAGGCCGACTTAAGATGGCACTATGCCCTAAGCCAATCTACAAATTCAAAACCAATTTCTATAAAAGTCCCCATTTGTAGAGATCAACACTCTGATGTTAAAGCTACCCATGATATGGTCTAGGCAGACAGCCTGTTGAGGGTCAGTTGAAGCCACACATCCCCCACCTGCATAATACCACTTGCCCCCTTGAGCGTCTCAGCCTCTCATATACCCACTGCTCTCTCACTTCACACGGACAAACCCCGAGAAGCAATCTCTCCCTGACCTTTCACGTTCTGGCTCACTCACCCTGAACATGACACTCATTTGTCTGTGTTCCTCACCATCTGAATAAACGTTACCACTTGTCCAAGCCGTGTTGGTACTTGTGCTTAAAATGCTTTTAAAGTAAGGGGCAAGAACTTAGAAAATAAATATTTGGCAGAAACCTAGACCACAACATCCAGAATAGCCCCTCCCACATCCCGAAAAACAGCAACACAGGAGAAGAATTCACAATTCCCCATTTCAAAACTCACTCACAGCAATGTGACTCAGACTGTGCAGTACTGGCACAAGGAGAGACAAGAACATGAGCAGAGCAGGATTCAGAATCTAGACATGATGCCACAAAGCTAAAGTCAAATGATTTTTGATCGGGTTCGTATGGTGACACAATGGGTTACGCATGCGAGCATTCCCATATAGTGCCAGTTTGAATTTGAGTCTCCACTGCTCAACTTCAAAACAACAGAAGATGGCCCATGTTCTTGAAGCACTGCACCCACATGGGAAACCTGGCTCCTGGCTTCAGCCAGGCCCTGACATGGCGGCTGTGGCCATTTGAGGAGTGAATCAGAGAATGGAAGACCTCTCTCAGTCTCTCCCCATCTTTCTTGGAATTCATTAAAATAAATCCTTTTTTAAAAATGATTTCTAACAAGGTGTTACTAGATTGTTCAGGGGAACAAAAATTCTCCAACATTGTTTCTGTGACAATTATATCACCATCTGTGGTAAAAATAATGTTGACTCTTTACGTCAAACTAAAAGCAAAAAGTAATGCAACATGAACAAAGACCAAAACATACACTAGGTATTATAAAAGTGTTAGAAGTATAGCAGCATACCTTCATAAGTACTCTTTTTTTTTAAGATTTACTTATTTTTATTGGAAACAGATTTACAGAGAGAAGAGACAGAGAAAGATCTTCCACCTATTGGTTCACTCCCCAAAGAGCTGCAGTGGCCAGAACCTAGCCAAGCCAGGGGCTTCTTCCCGGTCTCCACAAGGGTCCAGGGGCCCAAGGCTTTAGACAGTCCTCTACTGCTAGAGCTGGATGGGAAGTGGAGCAGCCAGGATAAGAACCAATGACCACACGGGATCCTGGTGCATGCAAGGTGAGTACTTCAGCCACAAGGCTACCGCACCAGACAGTTTTCTAAGAAAAATACACAAATGGCTAATAAGCACAAGAAAAGATGCTCAGTATTAACAGTCATCAGGGAAGTGTAAACCAAGATCACATTCAGATGCCACTAACTCCTTAGGACAGCTGCAATCAGAAAGACAGACAGCAAGTGTCGGCAGGGAAGGAGACAAACTGGAGCCCTCATTTACTGCTGGAAGGAACGAATGGAAAAACCCTGTGGTCACTTTTAGAAATGGGCATTTCCTTAAATAATCAGATACAATGACTAGATGCTCCAGTAATTCCACTCTGATAACAGGTTCACAAAAACACAGGGCTGGGGCCACAGCATGTTAGGCTAAGCTTCTACCTGCAGTGCTGGCATCTCGTTGGGTTGCCAGTTCCAGTCTTGGCTGGTCCACATTTACTAAGCCAGCTCCCTGCTGTGGCCTGGGAAAACAGCAAAAAATGGTCCAAAGCCTGGGCCGCTCCACCCACATGAGACCTGGAAGAAGCTTCTGGCGACTAGCTTCAGATCAGCTCAGCTCCAGCCATGATAGCGTCTTGTGAACAGGTGACCCAGCAGACAGAAAATTCTTACTTTTTCTCTCTGATTTTCCGATTGAAACATTTTTTTTAAAACTACACAAATTGAAGCAGTATTCATAAGAGTCAAACTGTGAAAACACCTAATGATTTTATCAATTAATAAAATATAATCTTCAACATGTTATTGGTTATAAGAAGGAATTACTTCCTGTATTTATACAACATAGATGAACTTTATAATATGCTGCTGAGCATTTCTCCATTCTTGAGAAAAGTCCAGAGCAGAGAAATTTAAAATAGAAGAAAAAGAGAAGGGCTTGTTTTGTAAAAGAACAATTGGTCCTGGCACAGTGGCTCAATTGGTTAATCCTTCCCTGACAAGCACTACAATACCATATGTGCTGTGGCAGTTCCCGGCTGCTTCACCTCCCATCCAGCTCCCTGCTTGCAACCTGGGAAAGCAGCAGAGGATGGTCCAAAGGCTTGGGATCCTGCACCCACCTGGGAAACGGGGCTCCTGTTGGGCTCTGCTACGGCAGTTGTGGCCATTTGGGAAGTGAATCAGTGGATGGAAGATCTTTTTGTCTCTCTGTAAATCTGATCTGCCATTTTAAAAAAGGAGAAGCAGCAGCAAAAGTATTGACTTTGCTAAATGTGAGCACACTACCATGGTCATATTGTGGTGGTCATTTATGTTTGGTGCATGTCAAAGTACTAAGGGATAAAGTGTTACATTACCAACTTACTTTCAAATGTGTCAACAAAAAAGAAAACTAAGCCAATATGACAGACACTAATTAATAATTAGTGAATTAAAAGGATACTAGGTTGGCTTTGTGGCTTAGCAAGTAAAGCCTGCCTATTAGGCCTGTATCCCATGTGGTGCCAGCTGATGTCCTAACTGCTCTACTTCCCATCCAATTCCCCATAAGTGGCTTGAGAAAAACAGCAGGGGATGCCTCAGGTGTTTCAGTCCCCCACTCATGTGGGAAACCCGGAAGAGGCCCCTGACCTGAGACCAGCCCACCTCTGGATGCTGTGGCCATATGGAGAGCAAACCAGGAGGCAGAAGATTTCTCTCCCTATTCACCTCATTTTCAAATAAACAAGTAAATAAATAACTAAACTTTAAAAATAGACTTTCTGAATATAGTTATACCAGATTCATATGTTTGAAATGAGTTTTCCAAAATTCTTTCATAAATTAATACACTTAGGGGTTAGAAAAAAACCTTTTGCTCAAACACGTAAAATCTTTGAATGAAAAATGAATGCAAACTAATAAAAGGAATCACAGCATTTGAAAACAACTACCTAGGAACCAGCGTTGTGGTGCACTGGGTTAAGCTGTCATCTGCAGGACTGGCATCTTACAGGCTCCAGTTCAAATCCCACTTGCCTCGCTTGTAATCTAGCTCCCTTGTCATTACCAAGGCAGCTCATTGCCCAGGAAAGCACCCATGGGGAGCACCCAGCTAGAGGTCCTGGCCTGGGGTCCAACTGTCAAAGCCATTTGGGGAGTAAACCATGAAACCAAAGACTTCTCTCTTTCTCTTCATTCTAAGTCTTTAGAAAATAAAACATCACTTGTCATTTCCTATGTATTTAGGCAAACTATATACTTACAAATATGTGAATTCAAATGAAAAATGAATTCTTACACAATAACTCCAAGAATAATTTCTTTAAAGATTTATTTTTTATTATTTTTTATTGGAAAGGCGGATATACAGAGAGGAGATACAGAGAGGAAGATCTTCCGTCCGATGATTCACTCCCCAAGTGAGCCGCAACGGGCCGATACTATGCCGATCCGAAGCCAGGAGCCTCTTCCGGGTCTCCCACGCGGGTGCAGGGTCCCAAAGCTTTGGGCCGTCCTCGACTGCTTTCCCGGGCCACAGGCAGGGAGCTGGAAGGGAAGCAGGGCTGCCGGGATTAGAACCGGCGCCCATATGGGATCCCGGGCGTGCAAGGCGAGGACTTAACCACTTGCGCCACCGCGCCGGGCCCAAGAATAATTTCTTATAAGTGAAAAATGGTAAACTTGCAATGGAAGAGCCGTGGTAGATAGTATCTTTGATTTCTTGGTTAAGGTGCTAACAACCAGCAATCAGCGGTCTAATCGGTACCAGATAATTTCTGACATTATGCACCAAAATGTTTTTGTAGAATTAATGAGACAAACAAACGAGGTGGTGATGACTCAATTGACTATCCTCCCCTTGCAAGTGCTAGTATCCCCATATTGCACTGGTTTGTGTCCCAGCTGCTGCACTTCCCATCCAGCTCCCTGCTTGTGGCCTGGGAAAGCAGTAGGATGGCCCAAAGCCTTAGAACCCTGCCCCACGTGTGGGAGACATGGAAGAAGCTCAGCTCTGGCCATTGCAGCCACTTCTGGAGTGACCCAGTGGACAGAAGATCTTCTTCTCTGTCTCTCCTCTCTGTAAATCTGCCTTTCCAGTAAAAATAACTCTTAGCAACAAAAAGGTGGAAGAGGCAGAGGAGGACAACAAGGAGGAGGAAGAAGCTGGAGGCAGGAGAGCTAGATGTTAAATTCAAATAACCGCACCTGTGGCATTACACCTACATTAACATTCCAAACACTACTTCAAACACATTATCATGGACTGATTTCACCTTTCTAAAACTGCTCTAACACATGGGGCCAGGGCTGTGGTGTTGTAGGCTGGACCTCTGCCTCTGGTGCTGGCATCCTCTGCCTCTGGTGCTGGTCCAAGTCCTGACTGCTGCACTCTGCATCCATGCTCACACTTCCCATCCAGCTCCCTGCTTATGGCCTGGGGAAGTAGTAGAGGATGACCCAAAGCCTTGGGCCCCTACATCAGAAACGCTCCTGGCGCCTGGCTTCAGGTAGGCTCAGCCCTGGCCATTATAGAGTGAACTCTACAATGCAGAGTGGAAACACTCTGTCTCTCCTTTTCTCTGTAGATCTGCATTTCCAACAAAAGCAAATAAATAGATAAATCTTAAAAAAAAAAAAACAGTATTCCAAATACCTTAACTACAGGAAGGGTAAATCCAAAATTGCAATGACGGAAGCATACATTTCTGGGTCTAGATTTTTTTACTTCCACTTCACTCAATAGGAAGTTAAAAATATTGAGCAACCAACAATTTAAGGATAACCACTCCCTAGCAATCAGAACAGAAAGAGGGTTTAAGGTACAAAACATGGAAAACCTGGAAATAAGGTGGTGTTCCTTAAAGGGGGGGGGGGCTGCGATCACTGATCATTTCAGTGCAGTAACAAAACGCTATGTGTGCAGCTTTCGGACTAATTTGAATTTATTATAACTATGTCTAAAATCAAAAGCTCTTCCTTTTTCACCATGCTCATTTCCTCAGAGTTCTTTTTCTCTTCCAGGAAAATGCACTTGTACCACTAGCCTTTCCCTTTCCTCTTTTTTTTTTTTTTTAATTGAGAAGTAGCTATTTTTTTCCTTAAGATTTATTTATTCTATTGGAAAGACAGACCAGATTTACAGGAAGAAGGAGAGACAGAAAGATCTTCCAGCCACTGGTCCAATCCAAAGCCTGGAGCCTCTTCTGGTCTCCCAAGCAGGTGCAACGTCCCAAGCACCTGGGCCACATCTACTGCTTTCTCACTCAAGTAGCCAGGACAGGAACCAGCATCTAAACAGGATCCTAACATCCACAAGGGGAGGATTTAGCCAGTGAGATTGCACCCGGTCCAAAATAAGTCTTTTTTTAAAAAATATTTACTTATTTATTTGAAAAACAAAGTTACAGAGGCACACAGAGAAAGGGAGATCTTCCATCTGTTGTTGCATTCCCAAAATGGCCATGGTTGGATCAGGCTCAAGTTGGGAACCAAAGGCTTTCTCTGGGTTTTCCATGTGCGTGCAGCCCCCTTTGCTGTCTTCCCTGGCACATTAACAAGGAGCTCAGCTGGACTGGAAGTAGAGCAGCTCAGACACGAACCAGTACACAGATCTGGATATCGTACTGCAGGTGGCAGCATCATTATCTATGCCACAACGCTGGTCCCTCCAGCGTGCTTTCCAATTGCGATTCTCCTAATAATCTTTCTCTTACTTAACACGCAGACCTTGGCGCTGCAAGACCTACTCTGTGCTCAGAGTAGTTAATAGCATCCAGCACTGAGCTGTCAAACTTGCCAGAAGCCACCTTCCTTCAGCTTCCCACTGCACGAATCAGTTGCAGTCTTCAATCACCATTACTCTATCTGCAACCACAAACACTCTAGCAGATGCAAGCTTCTTCATGTATTCTTACACTGGTCATTGCTCAGTCCTTTCCTCAATCATGCTGACAAACTTTCTTCCCTATTACCACTAGGTTTGGAATTTTATATCCATTCCACTTTGTAAATGAGTCTTCTTCCTTCACTCAATTCGAGCCTAGCTACCAATACAAGGCTTAAATCTTTTAAATTTTATTTTTATTGGAAAGTCAGATATATAGAGAAGAGGAGATTCAGAGAGAAAGATCTTCCATCTGGTGATTCACTCTCCCAAGTTGCCACAAGGGCTGGAGCTGTGCCAATACAAGGGACTTCTTCCAAGTCTCCCAAGTGGATGCAGAGTTCCAGGGCTTTGGGCCATCCTCCACCACTTTCCCAGGCCACAAGCAGGAAGCTGGTTGGGAAGCAGGGCTGCCAGGATTAGAACTGGTGTCCATATGGGATCCCAGCATGTGTAAGGCGAGGACTTCAGCCACTAGGCTACCATGCCAGTCCCCAGACTTAAATCTTAATCCAGTCCTAGCAATTCCACCCCCAGCACCATAGTGGACAGGCTAAGCCTCCACCTGTGGCATCACCTGGAGTCCTGGCTGCTCCAATGGAGCCTGGGAAAAGCAGCAGAGGGTGGCCCAAGACCTAGAAGAAGCTCCTGGTCCCACTGTCAGACCAGCCCAACTCTGCATGTTGACATCTGGAAAGTGAACTACTGGATGGAAGATCTTTGTCTCTCTCTGTCTCTCCTCCTCTCTGGTAATTCTGCCTTTCAAACAATGAATAAATCTTATATAAAAAAGATTTATTTATTTTTGTTGGAAAGTCAGATATACGAAGAAATGGAGAGACAAAGAGAAAGGTCTTGTGTTTGCTGGCTCACTTCCCAAGTGGCGCAATTCCCAGAAATGAGCTGATCTCAAGCCAGGAGACTTCTCTGGGTCTCCCACATTGGTCAGGGTTCCAAAACTTTGGGCTGTACAGAACTGCTTCCCCAGACCACAGCCAGGATGCTGGATCGGAATCAGGGCTGCCAGGACACAAACTGATTCAAATATGGGATCCCGGCACCTTCAAGCAAGGACTTTAGACACTAGGCTACTGCACTGGACCCAAATAAATAAAAATTTTTCAATTTTATTTTTTAATAATGATTACAGGTTGATCATGGTGTGAAGGAGCTAGGTTTGGGGGAAATTGGGTGAATTCACTGATTCCAAATTTGTTATTTCTTCTTGTTCCTGGTGGAAGGGGAGAGGCAAATGGGGGAACCACGCATGCCTTTCCACACATCCCAGTACCCAGGGATGAGGAACTGCCACCTTACATCACCCCCGAGTCTCCATGTGTACATATTCTGAGGGTTCTGGCCAACTGGTTTGGATAGTTCTGAAACGCTGCCCTTTTCACCGATCCAAGGATGCCGCCACTCTCCCCATGTCCATTAAAAACAACAACAAAATAAACTACCACTTCTTCCTCCAAAACCGTTTCCCCACTGTCTAAGGAAAAAAGATCAACACCAGTGAGCCTGGCTTCTGTCGCCCAGGTGGTGCGTCTTCCAGGTTTTGCACCATCATCGCTCCTAATAGACTAATTGCTCAGGGCAGTGGAAAATATTGACTTTATCACATCTTTCTGCAATCTTAACAGTGATGACAGTAACAGAAGGGAAACTGCTAACTGGGAGATTTTATGTTCCTTTTCAGAAAGATTGCAGAGGGCCCAGTTTTGTGGTACAGCCAGTCCAGTTACCACTCAGGACACTCAGCAGTCCATATGGGAGTGCCACTTTGACTCCTTCCATGCTCTTCTTGCTTCCCACCCAGTTTTCTTCTACTGTTTCTGGGAAGACAGCACCCACATACCTGGGTCCCTGCCACACACCAGGGTGATCCCGCTGGAGTTCCTGGCTCCTGGCTTCAACCTGACCCGGCCCTGGCTTTCACAGCCATTTGGGAATAAATCAGTGGATGGAAGGTTCCTCTTTCTGTCATTTATTTACCGTGTTGCTCTGCTTCTCAAGTAATAAAATTCCTTTAAAAACAAACATTCCTCTTTCACTCCTGGGCAGGCATTTGCTTAGTGTAGCCACAGTGTTTGGAAACCTGAATCCCATGAGGTGTCTGGGTTTAACCTCCTGGGAGGGAAGAGCTGGTAGCGCAAGTATTTGGAGTGCTGGCTGCTTGCTGCTCCAGCCCTGGTTGCTGCAGACATAGAGGGAACTGAACCAGTGGATCATCTAGATGGCTGCCTATCTCTCTACCTTTCCAATAAATATAGTGTTTTAAACATTTGCTTTGGGCCCAGTGCCGTAGGCCTAGCAGATCAAGTCCTCACCTTACAAGTACCAGGATCCTACATGGCCACTGGTTCTAATCCTGGTAGCCCCGCTTCCCATCCAGCTCCCTGCTTGTGGTCTGGGAAACTGGTGGAGGACAGTCTAAAGCCCTGGGACACTGTGCCTGAATGGGAGACCTGGAAGAGGCTCCTGGCTCCTGGCTTCAGATCGGCGCAGCTCTGGCTGTTGGGGCCATCTGGGCCCAAACAGTAAGTGAACCAAATGTAAGTCTCTGTAAGTCCTGTGCACCTGATCTGCTTTCTCCCGTCCCCTAGCAAAAGGACAAAAGGTAAGTCGTTGAGGAAAAAATACAGATACTACCGCAAAGAATTGAGTTCGTGAGTTCATGCCAGTAAATCCTTTAAGGAGCAAGGTGAGATTTTTCTTTAAATCACCTTGCTTCAGTTTTTGCTCCCCAAAGAACTCCAGAACACTGCTACAAATAATCCCCCATAAAATTTCTTTCACAAAAAGGAAACACACAGAAAATGAAGGAGATGAAGGATTTACTGAAGATCTATTAATTTAACACATTTTCTGTCAAGCAAAGCAAGTGGCCTTAGAACTATTGTTAAGGAAACAATAAACACTTAAAGAAGAGGTTTTGCTTACAAGAAGAAACTGACCAGAGGAAAGCACCATGGCAGTAAACAACACTGCTTCACAGCTTCTCAACCATGCAGGAAGTGTTCATGAAAGGTTGTTTAAAAGTTCAACACTGCAAACTGGACAAGGCTGGGTAATGGCGGCCCCAGGGCTTGCTCTAGTGCCCTTTACTTTGAAGGTTAGTAGGTGGGGTGGGAGCACTCACAAAGCAAGCACATCTACTCTGCTGTGACAACAACTGACTTAGGTGGTCACTTGCTGGGGACGTCCTGCCAAGCCAGCCAGCACTCCAGCAAACCTACCTGGACAAGGGGAGAGCCAACTCCAAGCCTCAACAGTGTGGACTGCAGCCTCCACTAAGAACTGATCATGCTCCTGTGAGACTTAAACAACAGGACACCACTTAACCCCGCCCAGCATCTTTACAAAGGCCATATAAGGTCAGGCGCTTTCAATAAGGGAATAAAGTACTTTTCTATACATTATTGAAACCATGTTACACTTCACACAAGCCTTCTCCCTTAATACCCCCCCTTTAAACATGAAGGAAACAGTAAGGAAAAAATAATAGTTACCCACTTTTCTGAAAACAAATATTTTAAAACATAGTGGTGTTGTCATTCCCTTAGAATGAGTTCCCACAAGTCATGGTGCCAACACATTAACTTAGAAATGTTTACTTTGGCAAGACAAAGAGTAGTATTTCAGAATTCTTTTACTCAAAAATATTAAAGAAACAATTCTGCATAAACCTCTCCAGTCCCACTATCTGCACACAATTATGCTTTTCCAAGTTCCTCAACTGGGATGCCACAAGTCCACGTACCACAGAACAATCTCCAGTCACATGCTAAGTATATCAAATTTAAAAGGGAAAATGGGTGAGGAGTGGGAACAGACAAAAGGGAAAAACTAAAGATGAAAAATTTAGGGAATTATAAGCAACATGTTCATTTGTGTGTTATATAGGGTACTTCACGGTCTATATTAAACCAATGTTCAAAATCCAGCTTCTAGGCATCCAAATCTTAAAAAACAAAATCCACAAAACCATTTCCAGATTGTGGCATAAAAATGAAGTATATTTCAAATAGAGTTCTACAGAACAGATCACAAGCCCAATCAAAGAAGTACACAGGGACCATGCTCGGGATTACCTGTCCTGGGTCAGCCGAGTCCAGGTGCCAGAGTAATGGGAGCACCTGACCAGAAAGAGAGGGAGTGAGCCCCCGCTTCACGGGCCTTTTAAAGGGGCTTGTGAGGGGAGTGGTTACACAACCATGCAATACTGTCCCCTCTCAGTTGATACATGAGTCACAGGTGGGCAGGAGCGAATACCTACCTGTGGTGGGTTAAGGAGTTAACTAGCACTCATCGGGATGGAACAGAAGCTGGGCTTGTAGCTAAAAAGATTAATTGGACCCATCTGCATCCAACCTCCTGGTCGAATCCGGACGTGGGGGGAAGAGGATACAGGAGAGGTGAAGGAGCCATCACTGGCTGCACTCCACAACAGTTTGATGTGGCCTACATTTAACCGCAGACGTAGCAGTCAGAAACTGCACCCCACCTTGGATATTGAAGAAACAGCCAGACTAAAGTTCACTTATTTCGAGTAATGTCACAAAAAGTGTACCATTGGTCTTTTCAAAACAATAAAAACATGTAACTGAACAGCACTGAAGTGAACCTCTAACTGGATAAACACAACACAGATGAAACTACAGTTTAGGAAAAACCTCAGCGCTTCACACCTGGTCCACAGGAGCTGATCTGGAGAGGAAGAGTCAAGGGATGGCTCCTAAGAGCATGCTAACCAGGTCCTCACAGACTTGCTCATCCTTTGCAAGTCAAACTCAGCAAATAGGAACCGAAACCCCACAGAGGTGCTAAACCAGCTCCTCCCTGTCCTCTCTCTGCCTGTCTTGGACTCTGCTAATGCAGGGTACTGGCTAGAAAAGATTCCCAAATTCCCACAGACAGAAGCTGACTGCACTCCTTTACAGAGCCCTATGGGGTCTGAACTTGAATGAGCCTTCCCTGGTACAGCAGCATCATTTGAAAGCACTGGTACCAGGGGCAAGAAAAACACTTTTGACCTTGAGCAAGTAACTCAACCTTGTTGACCATTATCCACCACCCGACAAGGAGTAAAAGAATCTAATTCCCTTACCTTAAGAATTAGGGACATGTGTAAAAAAGATTACAACTACAATTAACTTTGAAAAACCCAGTTACTCTGCAATCATTCCAATTCTGAAACCTGCCATCCTTTGTTTCTTATACAAGGAATTCAATGGTGTGTTTTTCATTTCATTTTTGAATAACACTTCCTAAACTATAATAAGCTCATAGATAGATAAAACTTTAACACTGGGGATCCTTTTCTTGTCCCAGGGAAGAATCCTTCGGGTGGCAGCAGTGGGGCAGACACCATCCTGAGGGGAAAAGCTGCAGCTCAGCCTTCCACCGAAGCCTGGCCTGGGGGGACAGGCCAGCACGTCCACCAGCTCGCACTGCATACAAACACCACCCTGTACCCCACCAACACGTACCAGCATTATGAGAGGAACGAAGGACGGATGGACGGACGGAAGGAAGGCAGACAGGAAGACCACCAGCCCCGAGGACAGAAGTGGAACAGGCCTTGCAGGGCAGCGTGAATCGAGGCACCTGTGCCCACTATACCCAGAGACCACACTGAGTGCCAGGCATCAGGCTTTCCTCTCGTCCCTGCACCAAGGACTCCAGCCTTCCTAGACAACACAAAGGCCCAAGACATGGCCTGCCCTCGTGGCTCCCAGGCCCAGGGCAAGCCACCACCTGCACTTCCCCATCCCAAACAGAGCACCAAGCCGCCACCTGCGCTCCTGAAACCCGTGCCTAGGGCCAAGCTATTTCATGCCTTTCAAGGACCACGCCAATCACCAAGCTGCCACCAGCTCTCCCAAGCAAAGCACAAAGGGTCAAGACACGGCCTCACCTCGTGGCTCCCAGGCCGAGGGCAAAGCCACCACCTGTACTTCCCCATCCCAAACAGAGGACCAAGCCGCCACCTGCTTCCTGGACCCTGCACTTTGGGAAAAGCCCTAGGTGCAGGACAAGCACTGCCTGCCCTCCTAGACCCCGTGCAGATGGCCAAGCCGCAACCTTGCCTCCTGCAACCCAAACTGAGTGGTAAGCCACGGCCCGCCCTCCTAAACCCCGCAGGAAGGCAAGCAGCCACCTCCCCTCCTGCACCCCTGCGATGGCCAAGCTACTGCTTACCCTTGGGACCTCAAGAACATGGCAAGCCGCCAGCTGCCCTTAACAACCCTAATGGAGGCCCAAGGTGAGGCCTGTGCTCACAGACACCACCAAGGACCAAGACACCACCTGCCCTCAAGGACCCCGTGCCAATGACCACTCCGCTGGAGGCCTTCCCGTACCACACGCCGAGGGCCAAGCCGAGGCCAGCCATCCTGGACCCCCGTACCCAAGGCCAAACCGAAGCCAGCCTTCCCGGACTCCGCACCTTGGGCCAAACCGAGACCAGCCTTCCTGGAAAACGCACCAAAACCAAACCGCCGCCTCCCCACCTGGACAGACACAGTGCTGATGTCTAAGCCGCTGCCTAACCTTCCAACACCTCGCCGCCTGGCCTCCAGGAACCCACACTCAGGGTAAGCCGCGGCCCATCCTCCTAAACACCGCACCAAGGCAAGCGGCCACCTCCCCCTGCACGCCTGCTGAAGGCCAAGCCGCCACCTCCCCAGCTGGACCCGCACCCAAGGCCAAACTGCCGTCCCCTCCCCAGTTGGACCCGCACCCAAGGACAAGCCGCCCCCTCCCCCAGCTGGACCCGCACCCACAGACAAGCCTCCCCCTCCCCAGCTGTACCCGCACCCACGGACAAGCCGCCCCCTCCCCAGCTGGACCCGCACCCACGGACAAGGTACCACCTGCACTCCTGGACACACACTAGGGCCAAGCCGCCGCCTCCCCTTCCCGCACCCCTGTACCTCGGGGGTCTTACCTTGTAGATGTCCCTTTGGGTTGTGGACTCCTCCAGTGGCGCCCAAAGACCAGGCACTCTGGGGGCGGCACCAACTCCACCTAGTGCACGCAGGGCCCACGTCCACCATGGCGCCCATCACGAGGCCCTCCCCCGGCGGGGTGCAGGTGGACAGCGGGTGGGATGAGGGCTAGCCGGAGTCCATGAGCCCTGTCACGTCCACTCATGGGGCCCACAGCGTGTCTTTCAGCAGAACTGCTCCCCACGGAGAGTCCAGCGACACAACCTCTTCCTCTGCTGCTTCTTCGCTGAGGGTGCGGGGCCACAGCACCTCACAGGAAGTGACCATGCGGCCAATCCCTCCGCGTCAGCACCACGCAGGATTCCTCCGCTGTTGGGACCCTTTTCTTCCTCCTCCTGGACCCCATGGCGCTATGCCTGCCCTCCTCGCCAGGGTGAGTTCTGCTGGACGGGGCCTGGGGCTATTTGCAGCACTGGGGCCTGGGGGCGCGAGGGAGGAGATGCAAGTGCTTCCCCAGCAAGGAGGACCATGGAGGGCCCCAGGGGGCAGAGGTGATGCTTCTGGAGAGGAGGGCTCCCCCTCACCTCCACTAGCACCACCTCCCCTGGGTAACTTGATGGACATCCGAGCTGCTCCACCTATTGTGGGGAAAAAAAAAAAACACAGATTGATTGACTGATTGATTTTTTGCAAAGCAGATTGGAATATAGGATGGTGGAGATAGATGTTTGTATTCACTCTTTCACTCTCCAAATAGCCAAAATGAACCAGGAGGTTTTCTTGGTCCCCCAAGCGAGTGCAGCTCCCTGCCTGTGGCCTGGGAAAGCTGTTGAGGACAGCCCAAAGCCACCTGCGTAGGAGACCTCAAAGAATCTCCTGGCTCCTGGCTTTGGATTGGCTCAGTTCCTTCCATTGCAATCACTGGAGGAGTAAATCAGCAGACCGAAATCCCCTTCTCTGTCCTTCCTCTTCTCTGTAATCTGACTTTCCAATAAAAATAAATAAAATCTTTTTAAAATAAAAAAACAGATGCACCGTCTTTTACTCTCTCATAGATCTCCAGCTAATGTGAAGATATAATTATTCTCTCTCATGGTGTTAGCTTGAATCAATGGAGACCATACACGATATTTAAAATGTGTGGACAGTCCTCTTAATATAGCCCTTTTAATGCCATTGTTAGCTGCTGGCAACAATGAAATATATACTTCATTAGTATGTCAAAAACATACTTATGAATGTAATATATTCATGAATACATAATGAAGCAGATTTATTTTGATTGCCCCTATGATGCTAACAGTGCTACACCCGTGGCCTAGTGTGGCAGCATGCCACAGGTATGGACTACCCAGAGCCCACAAGCTCCTGGCCTGTGTTCCATGATGGATGCAGTATCGTGCCCCAGTCTTCCTAGAATGTGTCAGAGACGTGGGCTACCAAAGGCATCAGTTGGGTCACTCTGGCCTCAGGTCTCTGGACTAGTATAATGGCATGCTGGACCCCACCTGGAGCCCCTGGGATGCCTGCTCTGAGCCCAGCAATGTGGGAGGCCACAAGAGCAGACCCATAGGATCCCTGCAGTGGGGATTCTAGCAGCCCGTTCCCAATAGCACATGGTAGCAGGCCTTGGTTGTTACCTGTTTTAGAATCCAATGTAGGAGCTCCAGAACTGCCTGCTCCCAGCCTGGCACTGCATACCTCTGGGAATATCCTGCTTTGGGACCCTGGAGTGAAGCACCTGATCTGCCAGTAGAGACTACAGGAGTGGCCTGCCTTAGGTCCATGCCTGGGGTCCCAGGCTTGCTTCCACCCTGCCTGGGAGTAGCCTGCCCTAGAGGCCATGCATGTGCTGGTGTGGAACCCCAGGGCAGCCTATGCCAACCCAGCAGCAGGAGCAGCTCGCCTTAGGGGCCATTTGTAGGGGCCCAGCCCACATGTCCACAGCCCTGCCTGCCCACTGTGTACTCTCTGAAGTGGCCATCACAAGGGCCCAAGTGTGAGCCCAAGGCTTGCTTGCCACCAGTACTGCCTGCCCTCAGTCCAGTCACAAGAGCTGCCAGCCTTAGGGTCGGTGTGTGGAACAACAGGCTGGCCTGTCCTCAGCTTAAAACAAGAGTTTGGGCTGGCCCCTGTGTGTTGGCAAATCCAGCAGGACCCAGCCCTGCTTGAAACAGTGTGGAAGAGGCATTTTAGGGACTTCATGTGGGCTCTCTAATCACACATCCACCAGGCCCAGCCTATGGAATGGTTCAACCTGGGGGCCCATGACTGGGGTTAGGGTTAGACCTGGGGAGTGGTCAAATTTGGGGCATGTTGGTGAGTGCTGTAAGATCAGCTGTGGGAATTGCAGCCCACACATGGGGCTCCTAGAAGTTCCTCTAGTTTGTCCAGCATGGGAATGCCCAACTTAGTGAGCCTGTGCGGGAACAAAGGAGGGCCTGCCCCAGTACAACTGTGAGTCTGAACCCCTTCGTAGTGCCCCTAGCACTTCTTCCCTTGGACCTGAACTATGGCTGATCCCCTTTAGGGCTCCTGTGTGGATGCCCAGTCAGGTCAATCCCATCTGAATTATTCGAGTGTAGGGCCCTTTCCTGACGTCCCTAGCAATACCTCCACTTGGCCCAGACTAGGGAGCTTTTCAGCTTAGGACCCCTCCTAGGAAGCAGAGGAAGGACCATCATCAAACCACCCTGAGAGTTCGGGCCCTAACATAAGGCCTTCCCTCGGCTTGTCCTGGAGAGAGGTCCACCTTTTTGGATGCCCAGGCAGGAGTGTCCCATGCTGACCGAGGGAGTAAGGATCCCTCTTTTGGTGTCACTGACAATTTCCCCCCTCAGCACAAGCCTGGATGAGGCCCACTTAGGGATCTGGTGTGGGGGTACAAGCAGACCAGCTAGAATCAGCTAGGGTCAGCAGGACAGCTAGAGGAGCTTGGAGTCCATTTTTGAGTTCCTGGCAAATCCTCTCCTCAACAAGGCCTGCGGGAATGCCCCTTTAGAGACCCTTTGTGGGTACCCAGGTAGGCCTGTGCCTTACACAGCCAGGGGAGCTTGGTGCCCTGTTTCAGAGCCACAAGCCATCCTGCTCTTGGGCTGGTCTGAAGAGAGGCTCCTTTACACCACATTTTTGGAGTGCCCAGGCAGATCTGTCCCAGGCTGGTCAAGGGAGAGTTTGGGTCCCTCTTGTAGGGCTCCTAGAAATTGCTTCTCTCTGCCTGGCAGGAGAAAGGACCTACCTAAGACCCTGTTTGGGGTGCCCAAGCAGGTCTGCCTCTAGCACAGCTGGAGAGGTTTGGGGTCCTCTTTTTGGGCTGCTAGCAATTCCTTCCGCCGGCCTGGCCTGGAGAGAGGCCCTCTGGGGCTGTTTGAATGCCAAACCAGGCCTGTCTAATGCTGGTCAAGGGAGTTTAGGGCCCACTTGCAGGGCCACCTAGCAATTCCTTCCCCCGGCCTGGACTGGGGTGAGCCCTGCCTAAGTCCACTTTCAGGGTGCCCAGGCAAACCTGTCCCAGGCTGGCCAAGGCAGTTTCGGGCCTACTTACAGAGCCCCCTAGCAGTTCCTCACCTCAGCCATGCCAGATAATCCCAGCTTAAGGCTCATTTGGGGTGCCCAGGCAGGTCTACCCCTAGTATAGCCAGGAGAGTTTGGGGCACATTGACAGGGCCCTTAGCAATATCTGCCCTTGGTAAGGCCTAGGGTAAGACTCATTTTAAGGCCCCTTTTGGGGTGCAGAGACAGGCCTGTCCCTAGAACAGCTGGGAGGGTCTGGGGTCCTTTTGTAATACATCTAGAAATTCCTCCCCTCAACCTGTCCTAGGGGGATGCATATTTAGGGCCCTTAGGTGTACAAGTGGGCCTGCCCCTAGCAGTTAGGACAGTTTGGGCTCTCTTTTGGGGCTCCTAGCAATTCCTCCCCTGTCTGACCTGGGGTGAGTACCATGTGGGCCCTACTTTGGGTGCCCAGGCAGGCCTACCCCAACCTGACCATGAGCATTTGGGGACCTCTATTTTTGCCCAAGCTATTCCTCCACTCAGACTGGCCTGGTATGAAGCCCACAGAGTGTCTTTTCTGGTGGTGCACAGATATGCCAATCCCATGCTGGCCAACAGATTCTGGGGCCTTCTTGCAGACACTCCTAGCAATTATTCCTGTGGACCTGGCCTGGTATAAGCCCTGCCTAGGGCTCCTCTGGGTGCTGAAGCAGGCCTGTTGCTAGCACAGAGGAGTAAGTTTGGGGCCCTTTTTTGAATTTGCTATTCCTCCACTTGGCCAAACACATCTTTAGGCCAATGTTGGGGTACCGTGGCAGACTTGCCTCTACCAAGCTGGAGGAGTTTGGAGCCCTTTGGGGGGGCCCATACTAACTGCTCCCCTTGGCATAGCCTGGTGTGAGGTCTGCATCGGGCCCTGGGTGGGTGCTAAAGCAGGCCTTCCCCTAGTACAGCTGAGGGAGTTCAGGGCTTTCATTTATGGTCCCTAGCAATGGCTCTCCTAGGGAGAGGCACCTTTAGGGCCTCTTTTGGGGTGTCCAAGCAGGCCTGCAGCCAAGTCACTTCTGGCTCATCTTCTGATATAAACCACTGTAATGCATTTTGGACACTCCCGTGGAGTTCCAGGCTCTGGCCTAGCCTGACCTAGGCCTATTGCACTTTGAGGGAGTAAACCAGCAGCTGGCTGATCTCTCTTTTTTGGTGTCTCCATCTTTATTTACCTCCTTTTCATTTTATTCTAAGTTAATGAACAAACACATAATCTGTCCTCTGTAACCCTAGTGCTATGTCACCCGTTATGACCTTATTTTGTGGCTGGTGTCATTGTAGTACCGGACTCACCTGTCCATGTTCTTTTCATCATGGAGACTCGATCCATTTGGATGCTGCCAGCAAAGGCATCTTGTACATGGCAGACTCAGGATACAGGGCCAAGTTACTAGGTCTGCACACACTGGGATCCCATACTGGCACCAGTTCATGTCCTGGCAGTCCCACTTCCCATCCAGCTCGCTGCTTGTGGCCTGGGAAAGCAGTCAAGGATGACTGCACCCACATCAGAGACCTGGAAGAGGCTTCAGCTCCTGGCTTTGGATCAGCGCAGCTCTAGCCATTGCAGCTGCTTGGGGAGTGAATCTAAGGACAGAAGATCTTCCTCTCTGTCTCTCCTTTCTGTATATATGAATTTATAATAAATAAACAAATCTTTTTTTTAAAAGGAAGAAGTCAGTAGCTACTCCTACGTTGTTGAAAGCATAGAATCATTATTTTTCTTACTCCATTACAGATAGTGTACTCCATATATTTCATACATGAGCAATGATTCAGATCAATGTAGTTACTGTAATAACACAGAATAATCTTGTTCCTACTTCTCTGTAGAAGGACATTGTGACCCTAGAAGGTCAGCAAGCACAGGATTACAAGTGATAGGATAATACTGGTATGCGAACAACTAGATGGATACCTTTTATATAACTGATTGGACATCATTTGTATGAGGACAACTGAGTGGATGGCATGTGAATGAGTTCCAAACAAGGGTATAGAGACAATGGATATGTTCCGTAGATAAGCTCAATACCTCCCCCCTTATCCTATGTGACCTCGGTCTATAAAGTCTGATTCCCCTAATAAATGGTGACCATTGAGCATCAGTCAGAGTCCACGTGTGGCATCATAGGCTCTGTGCATCAAGTCCATCACTGAGGGACAGCGACACTTTCCCTAATCTAAATAACACGATGATGTCACACACTAGTGAGTCATTTTTTAAATTCTTATTTGGGATAAAGCACAAGTTAAAATTCCACACCTTAAGTCATTTTGAGGATGGTTGAATGGTTAAATATACTCTTACTGTATGCAGTCTCCAGAACTTCTCACTAAGTAGTAGCTTATTTTTCATTCCCCCTTGCTTGTAAGATCCTGGCAATCAGCATTTTATTTCCTGTTTCTGCACCCTAATAATGGCAGCACAACTACACATTACCAAAACCTAATGAAGAGTGTATTTGAGCCATGGCAGACAATGACATCACTGTTCAGCAGCTAAGCAGTGATTTTTTTGTCTCTAATTCATGCCTGCTGCTTTTCTGGAATTACAAGGAGATTGAAGTTCTTACAGGAGTCATAATATGGGCAGTGCTCCTGTCAACAATGTGTATATCTGAGATGATTGGCAAGCAGTCTGGGAACTCTGTACTATGTAACAATTTGGAGATTTTTAAAAAGGAATACTACATATATATATACATTTACAAATATAATGATCTTGTATTTGGCATGGAGGTTGCTTTATATCTGAGAGAACATGTGATATTTGAGCTTTTGGAATTGGCTTATTTACTGAGCATAATGGTCTCTAGCTGGGACCATTTAATTGCAAATGGTAGAATTTCGTTCTTTTTAGTGGCTGAGTAGTATTCCATGGAGTTCATATAGCAATATATTCTCATAGATGAACTATATAATGGAGACTAGCATACAAGGAAGCAAAGATACGCTGCAGTATGCATCTCTAGCCCTGAATGAAGGGAGACCTCCCAATGAAACTAGCGTATCTCGACAATGGGATACCATTATCTATACCTACAATGCGTGATACACTTAAGTGTTGAATGTTGAAATCGTGACTGTTGTTGCAAGACCAAATTACTGCTATAGCATAGGAGGCAGCAGTTGGGAGAGGATTGGGGAGGGGAGGGGAGAAATATTTGTGCCTGTGGAACCATACCATGAAAATTCAAAAAAAAAAAAAAACCAAAAAAGCAACAATGGAATTTAAACATATCCGGATCAGATCAGCTATAATCAACCAATAAAACCCCAAACCAATAAGGACCACACAAATCCCCATCTGCCTTCACTGAGATTGTCATAGTTGTGTGTGGGTTTTCAGGGCTCATCATTTCTGGAATCACTTTAGCCCAGGACAGACCAACAAGACTTGCCCTTTGGAGAACAGAGGACACAATCCCACCTCTTCATCTTCTCTATTACCAGTTGAGTTTTGCTTTGTTACAGTGAAGTTTTAGGGCAGAGTCTGATGCAGGCACACTGACCAGGCAGAAGCAGAACCTAATTGCACGCCTGGAGAAAAGAAAATTGCTAAAGGTATTCTAGCATAGGAAGACAGCGAACAAGATGGGACAGAGACAACATATAGAGCCTGTAGAAACATCTCCAGGATTTGCTCCATGGAAAGGGGTCCTGGGACGAACCAAGTATCATTTGAGCTTAGGGGTGATTCGGTATCATCCCACACTCCCTATACTCACCATCCGATTGGAGTGCTTCACCAGAACTGTCCCAGTAGAAGGACATTCCTGATTTTATTTGTGAATCATGAAGTGTGGAGGGGGTACCTGGATTACACGTGGATGGATGGATGGATGGATGAAAATGTAGACGACTATGAAGTAGCACTGTCAGGAGCAGTTGAATACAAGACAGAGGCGGGACAGAAAAAGCTAGGACAGCACAGGGCAATGAGTAGGTGGTCTGATGAGAACAGAAGAACCAGTCCTGGGTGGAATTAAGATGAGGTAGTGGGGAAGGGCTTTCTTCATCGGTACAGGAAAAAGGTGGGGCAGACAGACCTGAAGGAGGTTGATTCAGGGCTAATAAAGTAGGAGGAAGCTGGATTACAACCCGTTGTGTTTGAAGGAGTGAAAGACTTTGGGGATGGGTGATAAGGAGTGAAAACTTTGTGGAGGATCATCCTGGTCTGGGAGACAAGCGGGGACCAGGATATAGCAACAGAGGTTGAGGTTACTGTGGAAGTCTAGGAGGATGAGGCTGGGATGAAAGACCAGAAGGAAGGTGGGGCTAGAGTGGGGAACCACACAGAAGGTTAGGCTGGGGTAGATGAGCAGAAGAAGGCTGGGACCAGGGACAAGGGACAGGATGAAGGAAAGGGCGACACAGAGTTGGAGGAAGATAATGATGATGATGTTAGGATGGAGAATGAGGGTGAGGCTACAATGAAGGACGGAGCGTAAATCAGACTGGAGTGCAGGAACAGAGGGATGTTGAGGCACAGGAACAGATAGAGAAAAACAAGACAGCAAGGAGAACTACAGGAGGGTGAGGTAAGGGGGAGGACTCGGATGAGGGAGAGCCTGCAACAGAGGAGCAGGAGGAGGCTGAGTCTTGGGTAGAGGGCCAGGAGGAGGCTGAGGTTGAAGCTGGGACAGGGATACCTGAGGAGGCTGAGGTTAGGCAGCTGTTCAGAATGAAGCTGAGCCTGGGAGAGAGGAGCAGAAGCAGGAGCAGGCTGAAACTGAGGAACAAAAATAGCAAAGGGAGAGCAAAGAGAGCAAAACAGAGGGTGAGGCTTAGGAGGAGGACCAGCAGGACACTGAAGCTGGTACAGAGGTGCAGGGGCTGAGGCTATGACAGAGGTGCAGGGAGAGGCTGAGGCTGGGGCGGAGAAGGAGGCTGAGGGTGGGAGAGAGGAGCAGGAGAAGGCTGGAGCAGGGGTGAAGGAGGAGGAGGGGGCTGGGGCAGAGGAGGAGGCTGAGGCTGGGGCAGGGGCGCAGCAGGAGGAGGCTGGGGCAGAGGAGGAGGAGGCTGAGGCTCCAGAAGAGGAGGAGGCTGGGGCAGAGGAGGAGGAGGCTGAGGGTGGGAGAGAGGAGAAGGAAGAGGCTGAATCAGGGGTGCAGGAGGAGGAGGGGGCTGGGGCAGGGGTGCAGGAGAAGGCTGGGAGAGGGACAGAGGAGGAGGAGGCTGAGGTTGGGGCAGAGGATGAAGCTGAGGCTCAGGCAGAGGAGGAGGAGCCTGGGGCAGGGGCAGGGGTACAGGCAGAGGAGGCTGAGGGTAGGGCAGAGGAGGAGGAGGCTGGGGCTGGGGCAGAGCTGCAGGAGGAGATTGAGGCTGGAGCAAAGGAGGAGGCTGAGGGTGGGAGAGATGAGCAGAAAGAGGCTGAAGCAGGGGTGCAGGAGGAGGAAGGGGCTGGGGCAGGGGTGCAGGAGAAGGCTGGGAGAGGGACAGAGGAGAAGGAGGCTGGGGCAGGGGCAGGGCTGCAGGAGGAGACTGAGGCATGAGTGCAGCACTAGAGGGATATTGAGGTCTGAGTCGGGGACTAGGAAGGGGTGGGTCAGGCTCGAGCAGATGAGCAGGAAAGCAATGCTGTGAACAAGGAATAGGAGCATTAAGCTTGCGCAGAATAGCAGAAAAGTGAGGTCTATAGCTAGGGTTGGTAATGAGGTGAGGCTGTTTGGCAAGAAATGCTAGGAGGCACTCTCGGTATTCATGGCCACAAGGGAAGTGAAGTTGGAGTGGAGGGTTGGGAGGAGGGTGGGGTTTGTGTTTAGGACCAGGAGGAGAGTGGGGTTTGTGTTTGGGACCAGGAGGAGGGTGGGGCTTACGTGTAGGAGAAGGAGGGGGTTCGTGTTTGGGACCAGGAGGGGGGTGAGGCTGGTGTTTAGGACCAGGAGGAGGATGAGGTTTTTCTCCGGGAACAGGAGATGGGCAAGGTTTGTGCTTAAGATGTGAAAGTGGACGTAGACTGAGTGAGGAACTGTTTCGGTGAGGCTTGTGGGGAGGAACAGGAGAGTGAGGCTGGAATGGAGGAGCAGCTGCCAGGTCAGGCTGGGTTGGAGAGGCAGGTAGAGACTGAGGTAAGTATGGAGGAGCAGAAAGAAGGAAAGACTTAAATGCAGGACCAGAAGGAGTCTCGGGGCAGGGTGGAAGACCAGGAAGGTGGGACTGCAGGAGGGTACTAGAAGGATGGTGGGTCACAGCCGTAGGATTTGCACTTGGCGGTGGGTGTGCAGTGACAGAAGGAAAGTAACATTGGTGGGGCTGGGCTGAAGGGCCACGAGGAGGGTGAGGTCGGGGCAGAGCGGGATGATAAGGCTCAGATATGGCAACAGGAGGGCCAGCTTGGAGGAGAGGTTCGGAGGGATGAGGCTGGGGCTTAGGATTAGGAGGGTAAGGCTGGCATGATGTTTGAGAGTAAGGGAGCAGGTGGCGTTGAAAAGCGAATAAAATATAGGGCTTATCTGACATTTTCAGCTGAATATTCTAGCTGTCAAATGTTGTGACTGGCATGTGCCTGGACCTACTGCTGCTCTCAAAGCCTATATCAACCTGACAATGTTCACTATGACATGGACACACACCCCTCTGGGCAGTGAGTAGGCCACGCCCACCAGGGCAATGGTTCTGTGGTGTAGCTTTACGGGTAATCAGGGGAGATAGGACATAGCATGTATGGGTCTGCAATAATAGTCCTTGTTCTTGAGGGAGAAATAAAGTTGTGCCTATCTACTGACAGGCAGAGTGGGCAAAGCTCAAGCATAGCACTAGAAGGCTGGAACCTAAGACAGTTCTGGTGTATTGGCAAATGGGGAAGAAATCAGTTCCCTTGTTTACTGTGTTGATTTTTCAAAGCCCCTCACATCACGTATCTGCACAAACACAACGGAATCAGAGCTGCTACGTCCATTTCATTAGCGTGCAGAGTGAGAGACAAGACAGGGAATTCTCCCGGGCAGGCAGTGAGGACAGGCAATGGGAGGAGAACTGGGGCCAGAAAAGGGAGGTGGGGCATATGTTACACACACACAAATAAACAGTTCAAGATGCTCCATGAGCCTAAAGTAAAAGCCAGTAGTTACAACCCCACTTGTGAGACCCACATCCCACACACCAGTGCCTGAGTTCAAGTCCCAGCGCCATTCCTAACTCAGCTTCCTGCCTGGCAGGCAACAGATGACTGCCTAAGTACCTGAATCCCTCCCACCCACAAGAGAAATCTGGATTGAGTTCCTGGCTTTACCCTGGCTGGGAGTGAACCAGCACATGGAAGCTTTCTCTCCTTCTCTCTTTCAAATAAAATGAAAAGAAGGGAATAAGTGAACTCAAAAGGAAATGATCTGTAACAAAAGCCAAAACCACAGAACTTACACATGAAGAAAAAAATGACTACAGCCACGGATAAGAAAAATACTTTCTAAATGACACTAAAACTGAAACTCAAATCCATCAAAGGAAAACAGGAATCTGCAAACCATTCTTCAAGCAGATACTATCAGAAAAATGAAACCATCAATTACAGACGAGAATAAAGTTTTTGTAAATCGTGGGTCTGACTAAGGACTCACATTTAGTATAACAAACTCTTAGGAGTATACAAAGCCATCCCAACAAACACTCCACTGAGGAAGATACGCAAACGGCTAACATGAACAGAAAACAATGCCAATCATCAGTAGCCTTTAGGAAAATGCAAATGAAAACTACAAGGAAATACCAGTACATACCTAATAAAATGGCCAGAACCAAAACAAGAGACAACACGTGTTTGCCAGGACATGGAAAAACCGGAAGCCTCTACATTACTGGGCGGAATGTAAAATGGTTCAACCACTTTGAAAAACATTGACAGTTTTTTTTCTAAATAAATATAATACAACACCTAGCAATTTCACTCTTTAGTAAGAGAAATGAACACATATGTCCACACGAAGCTTTATACCTAAACAGGCATATTATTATTCCTAACGGCCAAAAGCTGCAACAATCCACTGTTCAACTAGTAAACAAGTCAAAAGGTACATAAACCCAATGGAGTATTTTCACCAACAAAAACAAATGAAGTGGGGCCCAGAACAGTAGCCTAGTGGTTAAATCCTCAACTGGCATGCCCCGGGATCCCATATGGGCACCATTCAGGCCCTAGCTGCTCCAGTTTCCCACCCAGCTCCCTGCTTGTGGCCTGGGAAAGCAGTCAAGGATGGCCCACACCCTTGGGACCCTACATTCACGTGCGAGTCCCAGAAGCTGCTCCTGGCTCCTGGCCTCAGACTGCCTCAGCTCTGGACACTGCAGCCACTAGGGGAGTGAACCAGTACATGTAACATCTTTTTCTGTCTCTCTAAACTTGCCTTTCCAATAAAAAAAATTTTTTTTAAATATTCTCCCCCAAAACTTTTATTTTTATTGGAAAGGCAGATTTACAGAGAGAAAGATTTTTTCATCCATTACTTCACCCCTCAAGTGGCCACAACAGCCACAGCTGAGCTGCCAAAATGCAGGAGTTCCTCCTGATTTCCCATGGGTGCAGAGTACCAAGGCTTTGAACCATCCTCGAATGCTTTCCCAGGCCACAGGCACGGAGTTGGAAAGGAAGTGGAGCAGCCGGGATACAAACCACAGCCCAAATGGGATCCTGACACATGCAAGGTGGGAATTTTGGCTAACAGGCTACCACACCAGGCCCCAGTTATCCACTTCTAAGGAAAATGTTGCAACTCACCATAATACTGACACCAGAACTGGAACAGCTCATATGGGCAGAGAATTCTTTCATAGTGCGACTTCAAAAGAGACCCAGTTCCTTTCCTGGCAGATATCCCAGTGGCTATCCACTTTAGACCACTTCTTTTCTTTTTTTTTTTTTTTAAAGATTTATTTTTATTATTTTTTCATTGGAAAGGCTGATATACAGAGAGGAGAGACAGAGAGGAAAATCTTCCGTCCGATGATTCACTCCCCAAGTGAGCCGCAACGGGCCGATACTATGCCGATCCGAAGCCAGGAGCCTCTTCCTGGTCTCCCACGCGGGTGCAGGGTCCCAAAGCTTTGGGCCTTCCTCGACTGCTCTCCTGGGCCACAGGCAGGGAGCTGGAAGGGAAGCGGGGCTGCCGGGGATTAGAACCGGCGCCCATATGGGATCCCGGGCGTGCAAGGCGAGGACCTTTAACCACTTGCGCCACCGCGCCGGGCCCCACTTCTTTTCTTTTATGAACATTTCCAAACCTCCTTTGCTGCCAACAATCTGAATTTTTAAAAATTAAAAATTGGGGGCCCGGCGCGGTGGCGCAGTGGTTAAGTCCTCGCCTTGCAAGCCCGGGATCCCATATGGGCGCTGGTTCTAATCCCGGCAGCCCCGCTTCCCTTCCAGCTCCCTGCCTGTGGCCTGGGAAAGCAGTCGAGGACGGCCCAAAGCTTTGGGAACCTGCACCCGCGTGGGAGACCTGGAAGAGGCTCCTGGCTTTGGACCGGCATAGCATCGGCCATTGCGCTCACTTGGGGAGTGAATCATCGGACGGAAGACCTTCCTCTCTGTCTCTCCTCTCTGTATATCCGCCTTTCCAATAAAAATAATAAAAATAAATCTTTAAAAAAAATAAATAAATAAAAAAAATTAAAAATTGGTATTTAAGTAGAGGCAAGCATTCTCTGTTGAATACATAAACTACTCTGTGGGCTGGGATTTTAGATTTCAACAAATAAATGACAACAGTGACATCTGTAATATTTACAGGCAAACAACAAAATCAAAAATTAAATTAAAAACAATTTAAAAATTAAAGCTTCTTTGTTGTTGTTAAGATTTATTTACTGGACCCAACATGGTGGCTTAGTGCCTAACGTCCTCACCTTGAACAAGCTGTGATGCCACAGGGGTGCATTTTCATGGCCTGGCAGCCTCGCTTCCCACCCAGCTCCCTGACTGTGGCCTGGGAAAGCAGTTGAGAATGGCCCAAAACCTTGGGATCTTGCACCCATGTGGGAGACCTGGAAGAGGCTCAAGGCTCCTGGCTCCTGGCTTCAGATCGCGCAGTACCACGCTTTCCAATTCACTTGGGGAGTGAATCATCAGACAGAAAATATTTCTCTCTTCTCCTCTGTGCATATTTGACTTTACAATAAAAATAAATACATCTAAAAAAAAAAAAGGATTTCTTTATTTTTGGAGCCAGTGCAATAGCATAGTCGCTAAAGTGCTAGACTTGCATACACCAGGATTCTATATGAGCACTGGGTTCATATCGCAGCTGCTCCACATCCCATCCAGCTCCCTGCCTGTGTCCTGGGAAAGCAGTCAAAGATGGCCCACACCCTTGGGACCCTGCACCCATGTGGGAGATCTTTAAGAATCTTCCTCCTGGCTTCAGAATGTCTCAATTCCAGCCGTTTTAGCCACTTGCGGAGTGAACCAGCAGACAGAAGATCTTTCTCTCTGTCTCTCCTTCCCGCTGTATATCTGACTTGAATAATACTTGAATAACACTTCCTAAACTATAATAAACACATAGATACATAGATAAAACTTCAAAACTGGGGCTCCTTTTCTCGTCCCAGGGAAGAATTGTTCAGGTAGCAGCGGTGGGGGGACAGGCCAGCACGTACACCAGCTCGCGCTGCATACAAACACCACCCTGTAGCCCACCAACACATACCAGCATTACGAGAGGAACGAAGGAAAGAAAGGAGAAAGGGAGGAAGGGAGGAAGGGAGGAAGGGAGGAAGGAAAAGAAAGGAAGGAAGACCAACAGCCCCGAGGACAGAAGTGGAGCAGGCCTTGCAAGACAGCATGAACCCGAGGCACCTGTGCCCACTATACCCAGAGACCACACTGAGTGCCAGGCATCAGCCTTCCCTCTCGTCCCTGCACCAAGGACTCCAGCCCTCCCAGACAACACAAAGGACTAAGACACTGCCTGCCCTCGTGGCACCCACACCAAGGGCAAAGCCACCACCTGCACTTCCCCATCCCAAACAGAGGACCAAGTCACAACCTGCGCTCCTGGAACCCGTGCCTAGGGCCAAGTCACATCATGCCTTTCATGGACCGCGTCCAACCAAGCTGCCACCAGCCCTCCCAAACAATGCACAAAGGGTCAAGACACGGCCTGCGCTCTGCTGGACCCTGCACCTTGGGACAAGACACCACCTGCCCACCTGGACCCTGCACCTTGGGACAAGACACCGCCTGCCCTCCTAAACCCTGCACGAAGGCAAGCGGTCACCTCCCCTCTTGCACTCACGCCATGGCCAAGCTACTGCTTACCTTTGGGACCTCAAGAACATGGCAAGCTGCCAGCTGCCCTTAACGACACCAATGGAGGCCCAAGGCGCGGCCTGCGCTCACAGACACTGCCGAGGATCTAGAGACCAACTGCCCTCAAGGACCCCACGCCAATGACCACGCCACTAGAGGCCTTCCCAGACCCCATGCCGAGGGCCAAGCCGAGGCCAGCCCTGCTGGACCATGCACAGAAAGCAAACCGCCACCTCCCCACCCGGACGGACCCCGTGCTGATGGCTAAGCCGATGCCTAACCTTCCAACACCTTGCTGAGGACCAAGCGCCCGCTTGGCTTCCAGGAACCCACACTCAGGGCTAAGCCGCGGCCCATCCTCCTAAAAGCCGCACCAAGGCAAGCGGACACCTTCCCCCCCACCCCCCCAGTGCAGGCCTGCTGAAGGCCAAGCCGCTGCTTCCCCAGCTGGACCCGCACCCAAGGACAAACCACCACCTCCCCAGCTGGACTCACATCCAAGGACAAGCCGCCGCCTCCCCTTCCCGGAACCCTGTACCTCGGGGGGTCTTACCTTGTAGATGTCCAGTGGGTCTGTGGACTCCTCCAGCGACGTCCAAAAACCAGGCACTATGGCGGCGGCACCAACTCCACCTAGTGCTTAGCCAGCCCCACGTCCACCATGGCGGCCACCGCAAGGCCCTCCCCCGGCAGGGTGCAGATGGACAGCACGTGGGACGTGGGCTAGCTGGAGTCCATGAGCCCCGTCACATCCACTCACGGGGCCCGCAGCGCGTCTTCCAGCAAGAGAACTGTTCCCCATGGAGAGTCCAGCGAAGTCCTCTTCCTCCTCTGCTTCTTCGCCAACTGAGGGTGCGGGGCCGCAGCTCCTCACAGGAAGTGACCGTGCGGCCAATCCCTCCGCGTCAGCACCATGCAGTATTCCTCCGCCAAAGGGGACCTTTTCTTCCTCCTCCTGGACCCTATGGCGGCTATGCCTGCTCTCCTTGTCAGGGTAAGTTTGCAGGACGGGGCCTGGGGCTCCTTGCAGAGATGGGGCCTGGGGCTTCTTGCAGAGCTGGGGCCTGGGGCTCCTTGCAGAGCTGGGGCCTGGGGCTCCTTGCAGAGCTGTGGCCTGGGGCTCCTTGCAGAGATGGGGCCTGGGGCTCCTTGCAGAGATGGGGCCTGGGGCTCCTTGCAGAGCTGGGGCCTGGGGCTTCTTGCAGAGCTGGCCCCTCCTGTTTGTTCTTGATCTGGGATGATCCTGGCACTTGTGTTGGTCGCTTGGGGGCTTCAGCCTTGGTCTCTGTGGTCAGTGCCACCCTGGCTGCCTCTCTCAGCCCTGGACATTCCCAGGTCATATCCATGTCTGCCTAGTCTGTCACTCATGGTTTCAGCAGCACCTGAAGTCAGGGAGGTTACACATGCAACTTCAAGCTGGGTTGTTTCTCCTCCATTTTTTCTTCCTCTGCCCTAATTGGTAATTGGGTAACTGTTGGTTTTTTGGTCTGAATACAAAGAAGTCATGTCTGGTTTATCCCAATTCTTCAGATGAGTAGGGAGACTTCTTGGAAACAGAAGCAAGGAATTGTACTCCTTTTCCTTTCTTGGTGGAAGAGCAAGGAATTCCTTGCATTTCTGATCAGACTTCCCTTTAGTTTTTGTGGCAGAGCCTTCTGCTGTGCTTCTGTGGCTTCCACCAAGGTGCTTGTTACAGTGCGGGTCACTACCCTCCCGGTACTGTGAATACTGGAAGAGGGGCTGAAGCGTGTTCCCTGGTGGATGCAGAGCCACAGAACTGCCTCATCAAGCAGTGCTACACTTTCTTGCCCCACCCACAGTCCATGGGGTGATAAACCATGAAGCCACACAGGCCAGTCGCCTTGTTCCTTTTGCCTCTCCCAGGGCTGTGTATAACATCAACCCACCAGCACTGGCAGTTCTCTGATTTCTCTGTTGATGCCCCTGACTGCTCAAGTGCACCTCTGGACTGTTCCTGCTGCTGGCAGGCACCCTGCCTCCAGCAGGAACTCCTTGTCTTTGCCATGTAGCCTTCACTCCCTCTTCTACCTTGCTCCTTCTCTGGGTGTTGGAATCCATGTCGCAGGGTCCTAATGCCCACTGAGGCAAACACACTGGGCTTCCACTGTGGCTTACTCACCAGGATTGCTTTTTGCCACTTGCTGCTTCTTTGGGAGGCTCCCACAGGAATCTGCCTGCTCCAGTTCCCTTTGTGCTGGCTCTAAATCCACTTTGCTTTTGTCTGCAGGTTGGGTGTCTTCCTGTAGTGCTCGCCTTCCCCTTGGGCTACCGGCTGCAATCATGACGCTTTCAGCCCTGCTCATGTAGGATCGGCAGGTCACTCTTCCCAGCTGCAAGGAATGATATCTTGATACACACACACACACACACACACACACACACACACACACACACACACACACACACACACACACACACACACACACACACACACACACACACACACACACACATCACCACCACAGCACTCACGTTTTCCCCGTTGTGCCACAAATTCCTAGTTTTAATGGGGAAAACTCTCCAAGTGCTTAGGAAAACAGTCAAGGATGGCCCAAAGCCTTGGGAACCTGCACCTGCGTGGGAGACCTGGAAGAAGTTCCTGGCTCCTGGCTTTGGCTCAGCGCAGCACTGGCCATTGCAGTCACTTGGGGAGTGAATCATTGGAAAGAAGATCTTCCTCTCTGTCTCTCCTCTCTATATATCCACCATTCCAATACAAAAATAAAATAAATCTTTAAAACAAAGGCAACGGAAGGGGCCGGCGACGTGGCCTAGCGGCTAAAGTCCTCACCTTGAACACGCCCTGGGATCCCATATGGGCGCCGGTTCTAATCCCGGCAGCTCCACTTCCCATCCAGCTCCCTGCTTGTGGCCCGGGAAAGCAGTTGAGGATGGCCCAAAGCTTTGGGACCCTGCACCCACGTGGGAGACCTAGAAGAGGTTCCTGGTTCCTGGCTTCGGATCGGCACAGCACTGGCCATTGCACTCACTTGAGGAGTGAATCATCGGACAGAAGATCTTCCTCCCTGTCTCTCCTCCTCTCTGTATATCCACCTTGCCAATAAAAATAAATAAATCTTTTTTTTAAAAAAAAGCAATGGAATCTCACAAAAATGTCTCTGCGGAGCTGCCTGGGTGGGGTGCGTCAATATCCTCCCTCCAGTGGGAAAGTTCCATGCCTACGCGAGTGACACTTTCTTACATAGGCCAATTAGGGGAGGGATGGAGGAAGTGGTGTTTCAAACTCTCTCTCTAGTTTTATGGTACGATTCCATAGGATGTGAGATTTATTCCATAGGATCTGAGATTTCCCCACCCCTGTAACTTCCTTCTATTCTAGCACTGCTGGTATCTACACTGAAAGAAGATCTCTAGGCGGATTTTTGAAAGACGAGGCTCCACAGTCACTAGGACATCATCAGTGTTTCACCCAGTTCCAAGAACCCCGTCCCCGTAAAGTTCAAAACATTTCCATCACCTCACACCCCTCTTACCAACGGTCATTATGATTTCCAAAGGTACACTGGACGTCTTCCCAGGATACCTAAAGTGTGTAAATAAACAGATTTGAGTCAAGCATCCCCCTGAATATGTGGCACTGTAATTTGCCCACAACAACTCACAAACTTAGAGCATCTAGGTCACATATACAAAAGCACTTTAATATCTCCATTGCTTTGTGGAAACTTGGTTATGTTTGGGACAGATGTTCAGCCTATGTTGCTTTAAATGCCTGTGTCCCGTGTGGCAGTGCCTGGGTTTGAGTCCCAATTCCAGCTCCTAACTCCAGCTTCTTGCTAATAAACACACTGATGATGGCTCCAGGGACTGGGTCCCTAACACCAACATAAGGGCATTTTTTTTTTTAAATTCTAAGTCAGAGTGACATGGAGAGACACAGACACTCCATCCACTACTTCAGCCTCCAAATGCCCATGACACCTGGGGCTGGACCACACCAAAGCCAGGAACCCAGCACTCTATCAAGTTCTCCCACAATGGTGGCAGGAACCCAAGCACTTGTGCCATCATACATTGGATCCCAGGATGCTGGGTCAGAAGCAGAGTTGCCAAGGTTTAAACCAGCACTCTACCATGGGGATGTGTGTATCAGTCTAAGAGGTGACTTAATCCAGTACGTCAAAATGCGAGCCCAAAGACATGGACTGAATTCCCAGCTCCCAGCATTGACTTGGAAACAGCCATGGCGGGCAGTCAAGATGTAAACAAGCAATTTGGAGCTCTCTCAATCTGACCCTCTCTTTCAAATAAGCAAAACACAGAAATACACTTGGTTATCCCTTTCCAAGAGTTCTTTTTAAAAAGATTTCATTTCTGTATTCAAAAGGAAAGATGGAGAGGAAGGAAAAGGAGTGGGAAAGAGAGAATGGGAGAGAGAGAGAGAAAGGAGAGAGAAACTTCATCTTCCATCTGCTGGCTTGTTCTCCAAGTGTTTACAGTAGCTGGGACTGGGTGAGGCTGGAGCCTGGAACTACAGGCTGCTCTTCCATGTAGATGGCAGGACTCAGGCCCATGAGCTGTGATCCACTCCTTTCTCAGAAGCATCAGCATAGAGCTGGACCAGAAGTGGGTAATCCAGGACTCTAACATGGGTTGGTGTGTCACAAGCCGTGGCTTGACCTGCTGTGCTTTGCCAGCCCTATTCCATGGTTCTGATGTACATATTTTTAACTATTCTTGCTTTACAGAGGTTTCAAGCATGAAGCCTCGGGACACTAAGCCTGTAGCACCATAAAATGTAGAAAACAAAGTAAGTGGACCATGCACAGAGCTGCCAAATAGGGCTTTCATGAGGAAAAGGTGCCAGAGAGCACAGCTAGTCTTGATCTGCAGGATTCTTGCCGTCCTGGGCTCAGAATTGGTTCCATAAGGCTAATCCAAGTAAAGAAGCAATTTAGACGATGTTTCTCACCCTGCAAACATTGGAGTCATTGAAGCAGAACCATTCTCCATCCACAGAGTTCTGAATATAGGCACAGTAATGACCAAAGTTTGCCATTCCCATGTGTGTGATCACGGCAAAGAGTTCATACTGTCCTCCAACCCGGAAGGGCAGAAGGCATGGGATGGTTAACCTGTCATCTTCCTTGTCATCACACATGTATTCACAGCCTGCTCTCTGCCAGGCATTGCTACTGCAGAGGCAATAAAGCACAGTCCTTGGCCTCAGGAATCTTCCTAGCTAACCGAGAAACAATGGCTAAACCAAAATTATAATGGTGTGTTTTGTACCAGATTCTGTAGAGGTTATCTGAGAAGTGTACATTTTTGCCCACAATAGGAAAAGAACAAGAAGGCAAGGAAGGGCTGAGGGGCTGGAGGGATCTCTCCAGAGAAGCAAAAGTTGGGCTGATCTGAAAAGACAGGTTATAGGAAGGGATATCATTTTTAATGTAGACTCAGAAACTGAAAGACTCAGTGGTGGAAAAGAACACAGCATACTGCAGACACAGAAGGCTGTGAGGGTGCTCAGAAGTCACAAGAAAGCAAAATACAAAGGCCAAGTTAAAAATTCAAACTTTATTCCTTGAGTAATGCAGGTGGGGGGACAGAGTGTTTAAAGAAGAGGAGTTAACATCATCATGATGTCTGTGTAAGAGAAACAAAGAACGCAGCTTGGAAACTGGGTGCTGGGAATGGTGTCAGCATTCCACATGGGTGCTGATTTGAGTACCTGCTGCTCTGTTTCTGATCCAGCCCCCTACTCATGCACTTGGGGGGAAAAGCACATGAGACCTTCCATCCATTGCAGCCATTTGGGGATCTGCGATTGGAAGATTTCTCTCTCTCATTCTCTCTCTCTCATTCTCTCTCTCTGTATAACTCTTTCAAATAAATAAATACCTCTCGGCTTTCTGCTTGTGGACACTACCAAAGGAAGCATCGCCCTCTCTTCTCTTCACACTGCTGTTAGGTCAGAGCTTCCCGAAGAGCCCAAACAGCCGCAGAATCTCTCCAGCAGAGGGCTGAGCTGTCAAATGAGCCACGAGAGTCCGTGGAGCCATTTTAAGCAGTGGGGAATGCTCACAGACTGCGTGGGATGAGCTCTGAACACCAAGCACTCCAGTGGCTGAAGGGGTGTCACCTACGCTATCGTGGAGGTGTGGACACAGACATGAATGCAAGGCCATGCTAGTGGATGGAAGAGTGCTGGAACCAAAGAGGGCTGTCTCAAGAGAAAACTCTCCAAGACCCAGTGCCAATCTACCTGTGAAAAAGACCTTTATTGAGGGCATTTCTTTAATTTTCCTAGACACTGAAGAGCATTACCTCCCATGTTATTTTAAGCAATATGGGAAAATCAAAATGCTCGACATCATGACTGATGAAGGCAGTGGCAAGAAGAGGGGCTTTGTGGTACTTTTGATGACCATGATTCCGTGGATAAGACTACCATTCAGAAATACCACGCTGTGAATGGTCACAATTGTGAAATAAGAAAGGCCCTGTTCAAGCAAGGAGATGGCTTGTTTCATCAACCCCAAGAGGTCAAAGTGGTTCTAGAAACATTGGTGGTGGGCGTGGTGGTAGATTTGGTGGCAATGATCATTTTGGTCCAGGAGGAAATTTGAGTGGTTGTGGTGGCTTTGATGGCAGCCAAGGTGGTGGTGGTTATGGTGGTAGTGGGGACAGTTGTGATGGATTGGTAATCCTGGTGGTTGTGGAGGAGGTAGCCCTGCTTGCTCTGGAGGGAGCAGACCGTGAAAGTGGTGGAGAGGGTTATGGAAAGCAGGGCAATAGCTATAGAGAGAATGGCAGCTGTAACGACAGCCAAGGTGGCTTGGGCGGTGACAGTGGGAGCAATTTCAGAGACCATGGAAGCAACAATGATTTTGGCAATGACAACAATCAATCTTCACAATTTAGATCCACGAAGGGAGTGAAACTTTGGAGGCAGAGGCTCCGCCCCTATGGTGGTGGCAGTCAATATTTTGCCTAACCATAAAAGTCAATGCGGCTGTCGCTTGCAAGCAGCAGTAGCTGTGGCAAGGAGAACAAGGTTTGAATGAGTGCCAGGAAACAAAGCTTAGCAGGAGAGGAGAGCCAGAGAAGTGACAGGGAAGCTCCAGGTTACAGCATACCTGTGAACCCAGCCAAGCACGGTGGAGGCGAGACCCAGCTGCTACAAGGGAGGCATTTTAGTCAACACTCATGAGTATGGGGGGAAAAAAGCATCAAAGACCTTATTTGTGATTAATTGCATAAAAGGTTACTCTAATTTCTGCTCTGTGGAAAGTGTAAGGCATTCCAAGAAGGGGTTTTGGTGTAGTTTTGATGTAGTTTTTCTTTCTTTCCTTTTTTCATATCCATGCTATTGATTGCTAATCTGATCATGACCCTGAATAAATGTGTCTTTCTAAAAATGTGCTGTGTAAAGTTAGCCTACTCCAAGGCCATCTTGGTAACCTTTCCCAAAAGTGTAAAGGCAGAATTCATCAGGGTGATGCCAGGTCCCATTTGGAATTTCCTCACAAATGACTTGGATGGAGAAGCCACTGTCATCATCCTGACAATTTCTGTTGTGACCCGACACTCACCATTAAGAGCCACCCAAGGACAGTCCCAGGATTCTTTGGATATAAAAGTGACTGCTGATACATCCTTTGCAATGTATCAAAATTAAATAATGGTACCAGATAAATTATAGATTGGATGAAAGTGAGTATCATGCACTATCATGTGTAATCAATACATGATTTAATTATCCTGAAAGATAAGCTTACAGCACATCTTGTTTAAGAATCAAAAACAAAACTTATAAAGAGGCAAGATTTCAATCATGTCTAATTCTAAATTCATACTGAGGAGCAACTTCCGGCCCAGCAGTTACATAGTCCCATCCACATCCGAGCAGCTTGGTCCTCACTGTCACTTCCTGCTAGTGTAGATGCTGAGAACTGAGCTACAACTTGTGAGGACTGGGTTGTGTTCACAAAGCAAATCAGCAGATGAGAGTTCTCTAAATACTTCTCTCACATAATATTATCTAGGAAAATTTTTTAATCCCAAACAGAGGAAAGCGAGAGTAAAAGTTCATGGCAAATAAATAAATATTTTAAAAAATGAAATGAGGGGAAAGATTTGTATAAATTTTGGTTTAAAAATAACTAACTGAAAACTGATTTGAAAACTAGGAGGATGTTGACTGCTTAAACACAGGGCATGGCTCAGTAGCCTAGTGGCTGAGGCCTTGCATGTGCCAGGATCCCATATGGGCGCTGATTCATGTCTCAGCTGCTCCACTTCCCATCCAGCTCCCTGCCTGTGGTCTGGGAAAGCAGTCGAGGACGGCCCAAAGCCTTGGGACTCTGCACCTGCGTGGGAGACCCAGAAGAAGCTCCTGGCTCCAGATCGGCTCAGCTGTGGCCATTAGAGCCACTTGGGGAGTGAACCAGGAGATGGAAGATCTTTCTGTCTGTCCCTCTCTGTAAATCTGCCTTTCCCATAAAAGTAAATATTTAAAAAAAAATGCAAATACACAGGGTAGGAGTTGTGGCATAGGCACCTGTGATGCTAGCCTTCCCCACATGGGCACTGGTTCATGTCCTGATTGCTCTACTGCAAATCCAGGTTCTGCTTATGGTCTAAATGCATCAGATGTGTTGAGGCCCCTGCCACCCACACAGGACTCCTGATGAGTCTCCTGGCTCCTGGCTTCAGCATGATCCAGCCCCGGCAGATTGAGTCATCTAGGGAGTGAAGCAAAGCACAGAAGATCTCTCCTTCACTCTCTGTAACTCTGACTTTCAAATAAATAACTCCTTTTTAAAAAGCAAATATAAAATGGTGCCATGGGGAGGTAAAGATGATGAGTTTAAGACTTATGCTATTCACAAGAACATTCCGTTACGAGGTGCAAATACATGCGGGGAACGCAAGGACAAAAGGAACAGAAGGTGGAGACAGAAATCGTGAGCTTCCGATGATCCCTGAGAGCGTGAGAGTCACGGAGATGACATCCAACACTGAGAAGGAACATAATTTAAACTAAACACTAAGGAAACACTGGACAGAAGAAACGCTATTCGCAGATTTTTATAAAAGCACAAGGACAGAAACCCTGAGTAGACAGAATTTTAAGGAGAGTAATCATTAACATAGAAATCAGATCAAGGAGACAAACCATATATATTCCTTTGATTTAACAATCAGGCGTTACACTGCCTCAAAATCTTAGACAATGCAGATAAAAGATAATGCTTTGCTTAAAAGAACATAAGGACAGAAAAAAATGACAGTAAGTAGGATCGCAGATGAACCAAGAACTCTCCCCTCTCATTTAAAAAAAAAAAAACAGTTGAGCTGAAAGAAGCCAACGGTGGCTGCCAGGGGCAGGGGTTGGGCAGGGGTGGGATGGGAAGATGTTGGTCGAAGAACAAAGAAACAAAGCTTTGGAGTAAGTTTTCAGAGATCTACTCCATGACACTGTAACTTTGTTAATGCCAATGAATTGCATACCTGAAAATTGTTTAAAAAAATAAGTATTTTACATCTTCTCACCGCAAAAGATATACGTGTTGTTACTCTGTACGCCATAAATATGTATAAGGATTGCATGCTAATTTTTAAATCATTTTTGAAAAGAATTAGTGTGTGAGGTGACAGATCACGTTGATTAACTTAAACTAGTCACCCCACAATATACACACACATTAAAATAGCACATCACACATGATAAATATATGCAAATTTGTGCATTACATTTTAGTTGGGAGGAATAACAAAGATAAAAAGAATATGAGTAAAAGAAAAATCAAGGAAGCTAGGTTTGGCTCATTGTTGCAGGAATCCCACCAGGCTGTGGTTGTTCTCCTGCCAGTGGCCAGCAGGGGACAGGATTTCCTAGCGGACAGGGTGGCAGAAACACACAGAACTGGGTAACTGAGCTGGTATTTTCAACTAGTGTTCACCCACTCATAGCTTAGTCTGGGATCCTGTGGCCTGGGGAAGACCTTCCAAGCTGAGCACTGACGCATCGAGGGATGCTTGGGGAAACAGGAAGTATGGCGTCTAATGAGACACAAGGCCAGAGCGGGGCCAGCTTCTCACCTGGTCCTTGACATCATCGCTGAGGTCTTGTTCACTCAGAAGCACCTGAGTGAAATCCAAGCTCTCTCGGGGAAAGAGACGGAGTGGCAGACCTTCTGTGTCTGTGAATTCCTGGCGGAGAAGCGCATGAGGTGGATGGTCAAAGCTGAGGGCAGATGGGTCAGCTTCAAGGCCTGGGAAGAACAAAGTTAAGCAGCAATGAAGCTCTCTGACATGACTCGGGGTCACTGACTCATGGACTCCTCCATGAGACGCACAACACGTGGCTTCCACTATCCATCTCCCACGGGCACCTGAACCCAGCAGAACTTTGATGTCTTCCCCAGGGAACTGGTCCAACCCTGACGGAGCTGCTCTTTCTCCTTAAACGGCTCAGTCCCTGTCAGGGGTGTGATCTGAGTAGCCCTATCTACAGCTCTGGAAATCAGAAGCCACAGGACCCATGGTGCTCGCCTGACCCTACTCTCTGTCATGCATCATAAGGTGCCCTCTGCTGGTGCAGCGTGCCCGGGAGCCCCCTGAGACCAGGGAGGCACTGTATTTTAGGGAAAGGAATACCTGTTTCCCATAGGTGTTCTTCCCACAGTTCTGAAGCCGGGAGCCTCTTCCAGGTCTCCCACGCGGGTGCAGGGTCCCAAAGCTTTGGGCCGCCCTCCACTGCCTTCCCGGGCCACAGGCTGGAATGGAAGCAGGGCCGCCAGGATTAGAACCGGTGCCCATATGGGATCCCGGGCGTGCAAGGCGAGGACCTTAACCACTGCATCATCACGCTGGACCCTTCCCACAGTTCTGACAGAAGCACTTGCTTTTGCTTGATAGCTCCTTGGGTTGCAAAAAGTACTGCAGGGCGTCTTCCTGTGACATGCAGGAAAGCACAGACAAAGCAGGTTGCTATTTCCTGTTCAGAGTCCAGCCTGCCACCCAGCTGGGGGAGGCACAAGCAAGTTCTCCCAATGCCCCCTGAGCCCGACAGCACCTTTTTTTTTCAATTAGTGTTATTTTATTTTTATAACCTTTACATAGTTGATTAGGGCACAAAGGGACAACAGTTATAGGAAAGTGGGTAAGACCAGCGTTCCCACATTCTTTTTTTTTTTTTTTTCTGTATCTGGTCTAAGAGGGGAGGATAAAGGGAGAAGCACCACCCAGCCTCCCACCCATCCCAGGGTCCCCAACAACATGGGGGGCATGCTCCAAGGGCACTGCTCAAGTGCTTTGGTAGTTCAACAGTTCTGAATTGCTCATGCAGCGCCTTTAATGTCTGACCCACTGCGGGACACCTGGCAGGTCGCAGAAAGTGCTCCCTGCTTGGGGGAACTAAACAGGAGTGGCATCTATTAAGGAAGCAGCAAAGGAAAGTAGAAGTAAGGGTTAAAAATACTTTTTGCCAAATCCAGGTAGCCCTTGGCCACATCCTGGCAAATGAAATAGAAAGTGACACTGAACAGCCCAGGGCAGGTGAAAGAAGCAAGGGGACCAGAACACTGAGTCCTGTGGGAACAGTGATCCACCATGACAAATCTCTCACCAGTGTTCCCAGCGGCTTTAAGTTCAGGTCGAAAAGGCTGAGAGGGAGCGTCAGCGAGCTACTGTCTCTGCTACTCTCTGTGGTGCAGTCGAGGCAGACCAAGCACTCCTTTATCCGGAACTTATACAAGTGCTGGAGCCGCTGCACCTGCGTGAGAGACGAGGCGAGACATGCAGGCAAGAAGCAGGTGCCAGCCTCGGCCAACTCACAGAAACGGGGGCCACCAGCTAGGGGCTGCACAGTGACAGCCATTCAGAGGGCCTATTCACAAAAGCGACAATGAGTCACAGTGATTATGTGAGGGAATGGCAACAGGCATTTTCTGTGTCTCCCCATGGGAGACCTAGAAGAAGCGCTTGGCTCAGCTCAGCCCAGCCCTGACAACTGTGGAAGAGCGCTCTCTCTCTCTCTCTACCTCTGTCTCTCTCTCCCCACCCCTTCCTCTCTCTGTCCCTCCTCCCCACCCATCTCAAGCTTCCGTCCCCTTCACATCAGTAGCCAGGTGCCAGGAAGGAATGCCTTACTTGGTGCATTGTACTTCTGGAGGCAGGAGACGGACTCCACGGCTCTCACTGCCTTCTGCCGGCTGTCCTGCATCTTCTCTAGCAGCAAAAGTAACTGAAAAGGGACATTTCTCTTCTGTTCTTCCACTTCTCTTGGAACTTTCATCCTGCCAAATAAAAGCAGCCAGGAACCTTCTTACCCACACAGTTCTCAATGGGGGTGTACATTGGAATCACTTGGGAAACATTTTGTTTTGTTTTTCATATTCAGATCACTACAACAGGAACTAAACTCTTGCAATGGGACCCATTTAATACAATTTTTAAATTTCCCAGAAACTTTGCATGGGAAACCAATATTGAGAATCACCATGTCGCTGAACTTGGTTGTGCAGCGTCCCTCTCCAAAGAGGCATCAACAGCACAACGGCTCAGTGGCTAAATCCTCGCCTTGCGTGTGCCAGCATCCCATATGGGCACCAGTTTGCATCCTAGCTGCTCTATTTCCCATCCAGCTCCCTGCTTGTGGCCTGGGAAAGCAATGGAGGATGGCCCAAAGCCTTGGGATCTTGCATTCAATTGGGAGACCTGGGAAAAACTCCTGGCTCCTGGCTCCACGTTGGCTCAATTCTGACTGTTGCAGCCTCTTGGGGAGTGAACCAGCAGACAGAAGATCTTCCTCTCTGTCTCTCTGTAGATCTGCCTTTCCAATACAAATAAGTATATATTTTTTTAAAGAACAGAGAGAGAGAGAGAGAGAGCAGCATCAACATGCCTGATGACTCAGCTCAAAAGCATAATAGAGAGAAGGACAGAGTTCTAAGTCCACATCCAAGGCAGGCAGTGACATGTCCAACCTGATACACTCCAAATAAAAACCAAACACTGAGTCATGCCCAGTGCGGGAAACACGACAGCTGTCAGGGTCCTTCAGCATACACTCAGTGGACTACAGACGTCTCTCAATGGCCTGTGTCAACGGTGAGAAAAAGAAGAAATCTCAGAGCAAGAGAGAGAGAGTGTTTATGTGTGAGGATGCCCACTGACATTTTCTCTAAGACTGACCTAGTTCCCTTTTAACCAAATCAGTAACTGTCAATTCTGGATACGTTGCTAAAATCACCAAAAGAGCCTTTTTAGAAGTATCATAGCTGTGGGCCTTTAACCTGGGAACTGCAATGCTTACATCTCATAACACAATGCCTGGCAACGAAATTTTCAGCTCTGGCTCCGGACTCTTGTTTCCTGTTAATGCAGACCCTGAAGGAATGTGATGATAACCCAAGTGATTAGGGTTCCTGTCACCCACAGGAGAGACCTGAATTATGTTTCTGGCTCCTGGTTATGGCCCAAACTGTGGGACTGGAGCATGTAGGGAGTGAACCAGTGGATGGGATTCCATTCTCTCTCTCTCTCTCTCTCTCTCTGCTCTCTGATTCCTTCCCCTTCCTTCTTGTCCCCTCCCCTTACCTCTTTCACAAATAAATTTAAGAAATATAAAAGTTCAAATACTTGGGCCCCACCCCAGGTCAACTGAAACCATACATCTGAGGTTAGGACTAGGCACTTACATATTTTTAGACTTTCTTATGTGAGGCAGAAAAGGATCTTTTTGCTAGTATCTTTTAAAGAAGTCTTCTAAAAGTCCAATGCATTGTGAATAACCGAATGCTCCATAATTAAAATACTATACATGTTTAGCAGACTGAATAACAGACTTACCTCTTCAATATCTTGGTGAATTCCACATTCATTATGAATACCTGAATCAGGGAGTTAAGGCAGCAGGTCTGTCCAATGTTGTGTAAGCCAACTAGGCCTTTAAAGGGATGAGAAAAAAAAATACTGAAGGCAGGGTACAGCTTAAGAATTTAACAAAAAAATACTTTTTCTGGAATTGACATGACACTCTGTGAAGTAATCTCAGAGGTGCAAAGAACTCACTAGGCGGCTGGCCAATAAACTGGAGAGCACGTCTCAAGGATGAACCTTGGCAAAGCATCAGGAAATGTTTTCATGATCTGTTGCAAGCAACCAATGTCTCCACAAGAAAGCATATTATTCACTGGCCAAGTGAGCCATGTCAGAAGTTGTTAGGGAGGCAAAGAATCAGAAATACCAGAGCAGGCATTTGGCACAGCAGCTAAGACGCCACTAGGAACACCCATACTGGAGCTCCGCTATCAAGTCCCAATTCTACTCCCAACTGCAGCTTCCTGCGCATGCGCACCCTTGGTGGTATCACTGGTCATTCTAGTAGCTGACTCACTTCCACACACTGGCAGACCTGAATTGGATTCCTAGCTACTGGCTTAAACTGGTCCAACTGCAATCAACTGGAAAACGAACAAGAGGACAGAAAATTCTTTCTCTCCCTCTGTCTCTCTTCTCTAAAGCTTTCAAATCAATTTTTAAAATGCTTAAAGAAATAAACATTTTAAAAGGAGTTGTGAGCTTCCTCCATTCAAGCTGTCCTCTACGGAGATTAACCAAAAGGCCATGGGGGCAGAGGCAGGAGCGACTCCCCAGCGAGTTTATATTAGATTCCAGGGAAGGAAGAAGCCCCGATGAGTCCCCACCGCAGCTTTGGGGAACATCCACCCCATCTAAAGAAACACCGAAAGCAAAAGGACATAGGAAGATATTTCTCTGACACTCTAGCAATGCACTTCTGCTTTCCCAACCCAAGCTTAGGCTCAGCTGACCCCTCAGGTGATCACTTTAGAAGGAAAGGAGAATGACAAAACTCAAAATTCCTTAGGGAAGAGCTTGACCCTTCCATCACCTGATCCCTCCCCCAAAATGTGCATGGGCAGGAAGCTGAAATCCGGAGCAGAGCCAGGACTCCCACCCAGGCACTCCAGTGTGGGACATGGGCATCTCACCTACTAGACCAACCACGTGCCCCAGATTTCGTTCCCATTTAGCTTTTCTAACAACTGTGTGTGCCCAGCATTGTCACCTTCCCCATTCTACAGATGCATAAAGGGAGGCACAATCAGTAAATTCTTCAGCTGTAGAGTACCATGAGTGAACAAAGCATTTCTATAAAATCAAAATAGAAAACAAAAATGGCAAGAATGTAATCACCATGATGGTAGTCCCAGGCGCCAAGAAGTACTCTTAGCCCATCTTTCTTCCTCTTCTCCACACACTCTGTTGTCCTACTTCTCCACACACTCTGCTTGGAACTGTAGAGACTCACTCAGGACAAACTGGCAAATTGTCCTCAGGAGCACAAACACTGTGCCCATCAGGGATCACTCCAGCACTGCCGGGCTGAGGCTGTCCATCTGGTGTTCAGGGCTGATGGCTCCACACTCGGGAGCGCTCCCATGAGCTGAGCACAAGGGAATCTGTGGGAACACACAGCAGGTGAGCAAAGATGAGAGGAGAGAGAAAAAATGAGAGCTACATCTTAAAGCAGACAGCGTAAACGAGGCACTGACCTGGCAAGAGATTCGGAAAGAGTTGAATCACCAGGGAATGGTCCAGGAAAGCTTATTGCAGCCCTGTACTCACAAAAGGCCAGGACACTGGTCAACACAGGCAAAGCTCCAGAAACAAATGTGCATCTGGATTCTAAGTCAGCAGTGTAGCAAGGTACCTGCTGCTTGGGCAGTGAGGGCTCTCCTACCCCTCCCTGTAGATCCTGGATGGTCCCTGCATATCACATTCCCCCCCACTGCTCCTGTTCTGCCCCTAAGTCCTGGATGACCCCAAGCCTTGCCCTGACAAACTGCTTCTTAGGGAGTCAGATTCTCTGGGGACCACATTTCTCTCTACCTCTGTTTTTGTCATGAGTAAATGAGGCCTTCTTTAGAGAAACTCCTTCTTGAAGCTGATTATTCTGCATTGGCAGATACTTGGGGCCGCCAATGACATCCAGATGGGGAAATGCATTCTAAAGCTCGAGGACCTGGTGACAACAGCACGCCCAGACATCACCTACTCTTGGCTGCGCACATTTCACTGTTCCTCAGAGACAACTGCCTGCTCATAAATTCTCTTTCTTCCAAGAGTGTCTACACCGATAGGAGGCATAGCATTCACCAAGGAACCCGGCCTGAAAGCTGAGTGTTTCCTGGCTCCCTTCTCTCATCCCAGGGCAGTTGCCTCTGGCCACCAATTCCACCGTTGAATGGCAGCTCAAACGCAAACTCCCTGATGCCCACACCTTTGAAGTCCCTTGACACTCCTAACAGACATTCAAGTCCCAATAAGAAGTCTCCTCATTTGGAAAATATTCCCCTGAGTCCTCAGGAAAGCCTGTACATACTGTAGAACACTGCTCACATCACTGACTCACTCTGATCCAAGCAGTTGTTTCTCCATTTGCAGGTGTGTGGTTTGCATGCAGCTGCCCCTCTCTGCACAGAAGCCCACTCCCCAGGCTGAGAGGGGGTATTGCTGATTGACAGCACCGCAGTCTCTGTATGCAAACCAAAGAAGTATAGCCATGACAACATCGCAGCTACAAAGGAGGCCATGCTACCTGCAGCACTCAAGTTCTTCTGTTCCTTTACTTCTTCCTGACCACTCAGACCTACACATCCTGCTAATTCTCCCCCAGACATGTTGTGGAATCCCAGGAGATATCTCCTCTCTGTCTGGAACAAACGTCATGTGTTAACGCTCCCACTCACCACTCTAAAATGTCCTCTGGGTAGCTAAAGGGCGCAGTCACACACAGCACTCAGTGTGCGAAGGTGTCGCCATCTCTCTAAGTGGGAACTCAGTTTGACACTAGGAGATGCATCTGAGACAGAAATGGGATCCACAAAATCAAGTCTCTTTCAATCTGACGTGTAGCTGTCTCCAACTCCAAAGCAATCAAGAGAAAAGATCACCCAGACTAACTACAAAAGACCCCTTCTATCCCATCAGGGACTGCCCCCACCTGTAACGCATCAACCAAGATATGATATTATTTCAGAGGCAACAGCGAGCAACACAACAATGCTGAGCTTGTTATGTGCAAAAGACACACCTGAATGTACAAACAGCTCTGGGCCAGGTGCAAACTCAAGTACTGAGGAGAAAGCACAGAGAGGCATGGTCACACCTCTTCCAGCCAATAAAACCCCCGGGCTGCTCCCACAGAGAGCCACCCGGTGGAACCTCTTCTTTCCATGCTGTCTGCTTTGTGTTCAGGCACAGGACCCCCAATAAACCATGTCTGAGTTGAACATTGGCCTCTTGTCAATTTCTATGTGTGAGCCAAAGAGGCCTGGGCCAGTGTCACATCATGTCTTCCCACCTCCCTGTCCCGATTCCACTGGTATGCCTCTTTGAAAGGATTTCAGCTTCTTCCTGAAGCTTCTTCCTTAACAGTTTCTTCAATCCTGTTCGCAATTCTAACTGGAAAACATAATCCATGCTCTGCTCTCTTTGCCTCCCTTCACTTGGCCCAGAGGCATGTATGTAACATTTCTTGTTGGGTTTCCTTTTCCCCATGCAAACTGCCCAGTGGCCCTACAGCTTACCTGGCTATTAGATACTAAATCACTTTTGATTTAGCTAGGATTCTAATGAGCCTAGGAGAGATTCTTAGAAAACACACTGCCAGCCAAAGTGATCAAAGATTTAAGTTCTTGCTACACGTCGAGAAATGCCTTGCACAGTTTATGTTTTGGCTGTAGGGCATGGGGAGACCATCAGCGTCCGTCCAAAGCACCCTAAGCCCACTGATACTAACAAGAGACAATTGCACAGAAATGGTGAATCTGGAATTCAGCTTGTTAAAAAGGGTCTTGTTTAAGATACGGGGTGTGTCCTGAAACACAGCAGCTATTTCCTGAGCAGGCTGTGGGAAATGAGTACAGAGGATGTAAGATTCAGGTACATAGATTCAATCCCAAAATAAAATAAAACATACATGCTTCAGAATTACAAATTTTTAAAAAGAGTAACTGGTCACCAATAGTCATAGAAACTTAGACCAAGATGATAATGAAGTACAATTTTACATTACTCAATTTGGAACAAGCAAGAATTCCGGTCAAAAGCTGCATCTGATATAATTTGATCATTATACATGATATACAGATATTAAAATATCATGCTGTGCCATATATGTGTACACTTTATGACAACAAAGAATCTGCTTAAATTTGAAAAAAAAATCTGATTAAACCAACTTTTAGAAGAGATACAGATCAGCAGAACATGCTAGTAGGGAAGGCAGATAAAAACAATAGAATCTCGGATATAAGACAACCATCATGTAAAACACAGGATCAATAACCCTTTCAATACTCTTTTTGCTACAACTCGTTGTTTTTGAGTGGTTTTCATTTTCATTTCTTCAAAACAGTTTGTTTTCTCTTACTAAATTCTTCACTGACTCATAGGTCATACAGTAGTATCATTTTCTCCAAGAAGGCTTTTTGTTTTCTTTTTCATTTCTTCATTGACACATTGGTCATTCAGTAGCATGTTATTTAACTTCATGGTACTGTAAAATTTTTAACTTTATTCTTGTTGTTGATTTTGCTTTATGGCTGTTCATTTAAGGGGATATATAGCAATGATGTAATAGAGACTATCATATCCAGATGTGAAGATTCAATGCAGTATGCATCTCTGCTTCCAAACCAAAGATCGACTCTCAATGAAACTATTAAATATATCTTGACAATAGGATGCTGGACTATCTGTCATTGTCCATATCTGCTATGTCAGGATACACTTAGATAGCAGAATGATGGACTTATGACAGTTTATGAAGAAGCATACTATCATAAAAATATGGGAGAAATCAGTGGGGAGAAGGCAATCCAGGGAGGGGAAGGGAAATTCCAGGGCCTTTAAAATTGCATCATAAGATAAAAAATTGAATTAAAAAAATAAAACGTTAAAAAGAAAGTAAATTTGCATCATAAAATTAAACATTCACTCAACTTCAATACAAAAATTCCAAAAGAAATTCATATAAGTGTGTCCCTGCCAACCTACACAACAATGTTTCTAATTGCAAAGTCATAAATAGCCACCATTTCATTCAGCAATGAACATGAGTATCTATGTCACAGGAGAGCATATGTCACAACATGCTGAACTGTAGACATAATGTAGGCAGGAAGATAGCTGGCAAGGAGAAGGTGAGGTCTTGCCAGCTCCTTGCAGCCTCGCCCACACTGCAGCATTGCCACCACCACCAAATGCCTGCCCTGCCCTGAAGTGCCACTTAAAATAGATGCCAGCTAAAATAACCAACATGGCTCCCAGCTGCGTACCCATGACCATCTACGGCTCATAATGTCATTACAACAAAATTACATGCCTAACACTCCCACTTCCATTGTGCACCGGACACTATGACACTTCCAACATTTCTACAAAAGGACAAGGAAATGGCCAATACCCAAGCCCTTCCCCACTCCATTTCTTTGATTATTTCCTTAAGAGTTGTCTCAGATACCATCTCCCTTTTGCTTCCGGGTTATATAAAGCAACAATCCAAATCTCCGTGAGTGCAGCTCTCCTGAGCAAGTCCACACTTTGCATGTCAATAAATCGTGCGTTTTGCTAACCTTTGCCTCTATCTCATATTGAATCCTTTTCTTGCGTTGGAGACAGGAACACGGACTCAACCCCTCCACAAAACCTACACTATCTTGATCCCATACATTTCATAGAATATGTATCACTGTACCTTTTCATAGATTCAAACTTAAACAATGGAACATTATATTTCTTTTGCATTAATATGTGTGTATATGATAAAACTTTTGAGATAGATCCTGGAAATCTCAAGTTTCAGGCAATAAATACTTCGACAGGAAGGTAGAGAGATAAGAGAGAAATTATTATTGCTAATAATGCTCCATTTGGAAGAGAAGGGTTTGTGGTTATTTTATTGTTAATATCAGAGATGTTCTAACACAGGTATAGGCCACAATGCACCAGTCCTCTCACTGCACAGAACACACTGTTTAATCAATGACTGCAAAACGAACACCTCATATGAATGAAACATCTGAACTTCAATCACTTCAAGATCTGCCCCAACACTGAGTTTCGATTGACTATGGTGAGAAGCCCTTAAAAGTCACAAGAGCTTTAATCCCAGTTTCTCTTTCTGCACCTTCTGGGAATCCCATTACTCATACATTTGGCCTTTAAACAGTGCCTTTCAATTTTTGAATCATTTTTTTAGCTTGACCCTGTTCTGCTTCCAGCTTTTTCTTTGTTTTCCTCTAGTGACAGGAAATATCTTCCAGTTCTGAGACTCTTTCTTCTGCTTCCTTCATTCTATTTTGGAGACTCTCCACTTGTGCTTTTAATTTGCTCCACTGTATTCTTCATTTCTGATATATCAGAAATAAAGGATAAATAAAACTTTTTTCTGACAAACCAAAATCATGGAAGTTCACCAACACCAGATCAGCCTTAGAAGAAATGCATAAGAGAGACTTGTACCAAAACAATGTAACGATCCTAACAGCTGTCATGAACACATCCGGAAGAATTACATTCACTGTGAGGGTACATGCACAAACAAGAAGGGAAGAGGAACCCAACCTTCTCACTGCAAAATTAGGGAGTGATGAAGTTATTTACAAAGTTACATGAAGTTCTTTAATTCCATGTTGCTTCATCACAGGATGGAAAGTAAAACAGGTGGAACAATTCTCCTGACCGAACTCTCCAGCACGTTCCTAAGTCTATGGATGTACTAAGGTGGGCTTTGTTAACCAGTAAATCTTAGAAAGATTTTTTTTTTCTCAGCCCTGAAACGTGAAACCAACAACTTCTCAGAACTATCAAAACCACAAGTAACATCTTCTGAATAGTCTTCCCCCCATCAAGGTCCACCCCCAGTCCCTGGGTGCCCATGTGGTTTGACAGCAACAAGAGGCCTTCAGGGCCTCTCAGGGGAGAAGAAAACAATGAATGTATCATTTGTCTCACCCACCTTCCTCCACACCTGACCCTCCCCACCTTAACTATGGGCCCAGGTGAGGTGGATTCCTCTCAACTATGTAAACTATATTAAAAAGAAAATCTTAAAAAACAACAACAACAAAAAACTTTTTCTAAAATTATTCCAGAAAATTGAAAGGGAAACAATTTTACCAATCTCATTCTATGAGGTCAAGACAAACACAACAAAACAAAAATTACAGACCGATATCTAGGACAAATCTAGATACAAAATTTTTCATGATTAAAAGAGCAGTTCAGCACAGACAAGTCAATACACATAATAAATATCAATAGAATAAAAGACAAAAGCCATATGATTACCTCAATGGACAGGGGGAAAGCATTCAATGCAAAGAAAAGCAGCATTTTTCCACCGGGATGCATTGAACACAAAGAACAAAGCCCTTTCCCACCCCAAAGCTGAAGCAAAAGCAAAAGTTTGAAAGCCAAGACCGCCCCCCTTACCTCTGCAGAAAGGTTCACCCAATCACAAAACAATGCTCTATACTCACTCGCCCCCACCTTCTGGCAGCACCAGCAACTAAAGCTCCTGTGGCCGCTCAAAGATGCTCCAGGAGAAACAAGCTTAATCACTAGGCCATCACTTAGTGCCCTGGACCCCTGAGAAAGGAGACCACACATCGTATTCATTGTGCAAGTCAAAGCTAACAAACTCCAGCTCAAACAGGATGATGGAAAGAAACAGTGCGTTTGATGGGCTCCTGCCTGAGATCACCCATGCTGTGCCCAACAGGCTAATTCTAAATAATATATGCTCTTTCCACAACTGAATGACTCTACATATTAGGTATCTTAATAGTAGACTAACTGAAATGAATTAAAACGGAAATGCCATGTGCCAAATACTCGTGACTCATTAAAACCAAGGAGGTGAAAGAACTCTACACTGAAAACTGGGAGACATTCAAACACCAAAAATGGAAAAGACACCTCACGTTCATGGATTGGAAGAATGAATATGAAAACGTCATGATTGTCCAAAGAGATTTTTTTTATGTTAATGCAATGCCTATCAAAATACATATGGTCTTTTGCAGAGAAAGAGACAAAATACTCTTAGAATCATAAAACAGTTGGAAAAGCCAAACCAATCCTGAGAAAGAGCTGAAGATGTCCTTGGCTTCCATGCATACCACAAACTGCAACGAAACAGCAGGGACTGCATGAAGAATCAGAAATAGCAGTGCAACCGAGTAACACAGAAATGAACCTACAAGTTGACCACCAAGGAATCTGGGACAAAATCACACAGACTACACATTGGAAAAAGCACAGACTTTTATGAGCAGTTCTGGGGAAAATACATTTGCATATACAAGATAAAAAGCAGATTCTCATTCCTTTATCTCCTACCATGTACAAAGTCAGTTCAAAAGGGATTAAATATATGACAAAAACTGGAAAGCTAGCCAGAAAAATGGGAAACTCTTGAGCACAGAGATCCAAGAGAAGATCTTTTTGAATACAATCTCAAAAGTGTCATGTCCCACGTGTATCTGTGATATCCTCAGCTTACAAAGGAGCCTTAAATTTTTTAAAGAATGGATATTAGCAAAAATACAAAAAATATTTAAACATCAAAAGACTTAAATATTATTGAAAATTTGCAGAATACAGTTTTTAGAGGGAAGGGAAATTTTTAACAGTATGTGTCAAAGCAAACGCTACATCTAGCAAGCACAATGTTAGTCCTAGATTACTTATTGACTTAAAACAAAGCACAAAAAGTAAAAACGTAAAAACAAATCAATGTTTTATAGACAGTGGAAAAAATTTTCAGCAAAGTACAAAATTTAAAACATTCCTTTAGTCATTTCCTGTAATTATTCACTGGGAGATTGCTGAGAATGTCAGCTCTGTTTATGGGGCAGAACTGATAAAGCAAGTAAACACAATTTGGATTATAAAATTCATGCCTTAATAAAAAAATATTTTAAAAAGACAAAACTAAGAATGGTGGGGAGGATGCAGAGAAAAGGAAATTCTTGGTGCAAATGTAAATTAGAATGACCATTAAGAAAAACTGTATGGGGCCCAGCGTGGTGGCGCAAGTGGTTAAAGCTCCTCGCCTTGCACGCCCGGGATCCCACATGGGCACCGGTTCTAATCCCGGCAGCCCCGCTTCCCTTCCCGCTCCCTGCCTGTGGCCCGGGAAAGCAGTCGAGGACGGCCCAAAGCTTTGGGACGCTGCACCTGCGTGGGAGACCTGGAAGAGGCTCCTGGCTTTGGATCGGCATAGTATCAGCCCGTTGCGCTCACTTGGGGAGTGAATCATCGGACGGAAGATCTTCCTCTCTGTCTCTCCTCTCTGTATATCCGCCTTTCCAATAAAAAAATAATAAAAATAAATCTTTAAAAAAAAAAAGAAAAGAAAAACTGTACGGAGAGTCTTCAAAATCACACGGCTGGGAAGGTTTCCAAAGGAACTCAGTACACAGAAGAGACAGTCGTACTCCAATATTTATGGTGGCCAATAACCAACACACAGAATCAACAGCAAAATGGATCAATCAAATGCACCACATCATCACAAGAGGATCCTATTCAGCCTTGAATACTAACATTCATCAACTACAGCCACATGCATGAGCTTAGAGGACATTTACTAAGTGAAAAAGTCACAGAAAAGTACTGCAGGTTTGCATTTATAAGTGGAAGCTGAAAGAGAGAGAAAGAGAGAGAGAGAGAGAGAGAGAGAGAGAGAGAGAGAGAGAGAGAGAGAGAAGCTAATTTCAAGAAGTAGACATCATAATGGCGGTTACCAGAGCCAAGAAGGATGAGAGAGTCAGGGGAAAGAACAGAACCAGGTTCAGAGGTACAGGGGCGGCTGACCAGAAAGAACAATTTCTAATGATCTATGGCATGCGGGATCTCTGCAGAATCCAATAATTGTATACTTCAAAAGAAGTTGAGAGGATTTGAATGTTCCCAGCAGGAGGAAACAATGACTGAGATGATATGCCAATTAGCTTGATCTGATCACCACATTTGACACACAGACACTGCATATCACACTGTATCCTATAAAAATGTACAAATTTTGTGTCTACGTTTTATTATTTAAGAAAACAGTTATAAATAGCTGGTTCTCTTATGAGGCTAAGCCAGGAGACCGGAAGCTGGAAGTTAAGTGATAACAGATTTTTGTCAGCTAAAAGTCAGTATTGGAGACCATCTTTGAGGGAAAATGAATGAACCAGGCAGAGACGAGCCAGCCACATTTCCCAGACATGATCCTGCCAAGACCAAAGACGGACTAAAACCCAGTGGGTATATCCTTGACACGGGTCTGCGGGACTGGTCCTGAAGAGGCAACTGGGAAAAAAAAATGCAGCAAGCTTTAAGGGCTGATCACACAGGGAGACAAGTAGGTGGAGCAACCAGGGGGGAGGAAAGTGAAACTTAAAGGTCCGAGGAAGAAAAGACAAAAGCAGAGGCAGTGCAGAGGATGCTAAAGGATGGCACAGATGAAACAGACATCCCCCAGAGAAAGGAGCATGGAGGGTGAATGGCCAAACTCAACCATTTAAAAAAAAAGACATGTGTGCAAAGTACTACACTAACTTAAATCCTTACCTTCTTCAAAGTTTTATGATTAAAAGGAGAGAACAGGACTTGCCAGAGTCTAAGAAGCAGGATGAAGAGAATCCGATTAGTAGGTACGGGGGCACCTGAGTAAGAATCACTTGTAATGTTCTATGGCATACTGGGGTTTCTACAGTTGAAATCAATTCACTCTATGGTTCAATTAGTTGGCTCAATGGGTTAAGCTTCTACCTGCAGTGATGGTTGGAGACCCAGCTGCTCCACTTCTGATCCAGCTCCTGTTACTGGGACTGGAAAAAAGAAGCAGGAAAAAAAAATGAAACATGTACATGCGGCCCTGCTTCCCATGTGGGAGACCAGGATGGATTTCCTGGTTCTTGGTCCAGCCCAACCACTTGGGCAATTTGGGAAATAAGCCAGTGGATGAAAGCTTCTCTGTTTCTTTCTCCTTTTCGCCTCCTGTCTCCACTCTCTCTAACTCTGCCTTTCAAATAAACAAGCTTTTTTAAATCAGAGGCATGACAACAATAGCTAGTATAGGCCCACCACCACAACAGCCACAGAATCATGCAGATGATTCAGAAAGACAGTGAAAAAGCCAGGACGGGACATAGAACATCCATACTAGTCTCTACCTCTTTAACTCACAGCTAGACTGGTGGAAGAAAAACTGATTTCAACTTCAAATGCCCTGAGAGCAAAAAATTTTACATGTAGGAGATCATAAGAATAATTTAAATAGGGCCCGGCATGATTTCATAATGGTTAAAGTCCTCGCCTTGAATGCACTGGGATCCCATATGGATGCTGGTTCTAATCCTGGCTACCCCACTTCCCATCCAGCTCCCTGCTTGTGGCCTGGGAGAGTACTCGAGGATGGCCCAACGCCTTGGGAACCTGCACCTGCATGGGAGACCCAGAAAGAAGTTCCTGGCTCCTGGCTTCGGATCAGCACAGCGCCAGCCATTGCGGCCACTTGGGGAGTGAATCATCACTCTCTTCCATATTCACATTACCATGGCAGTAACAAATTTAGATCTCATTCTCAATAATTTCTCTACACGCTGGCACTTTTGAGTAATAATGGTAATATGTTGGACACAGCAGCTGAAATTCAAAATAGTAGGAGTCCTTGGTCCGGCCATCCATAAACAGCCTCCTGGAAGGAGTGGAATTCACCTCCGTGCAGGCTATGCTTACATAGAAACACCTCCTCCATAAGCCCATCATCGTGCATAAGTGCAGAGATTGTGCTAAACACTTTTAGCCATGAATAAGAGAAGCCAGAAAAAAGCTTTCTGTTTCATTCTCTGATTGAGTGCTTCCTAAATCAAGATGGAGCTAGGCAGTCAGTGCCATGGCTCAACTGGCTAAACCTCTGCCTACAAACGCCAGGAGCCCTTATGGATGCCAGTTCGTGTCCCAGCTGCTGTACCTGGCAAGCAACAGATGATGCTGCAGGAATTGGAGTCCCTGTCACCCATGCACAACACCGACAGGGCCTTTCAGCTCCAGGCTTTGCCTCAGGCAGTGCTGGCTCTGCAGGCATTTGGGGAGTGAACAAGCAGATGGCAGACACCTCTTGATCTCTTCACCTTCCTCTCTCTCTAGCACGCTGCATTTCAATAAAGAAAAAAAATGTAAAAAACCACACAAAGAAACAAAATACAGAATGGAATTTTAAATGAGGTTAGTGGGAAATCTTTCCAAGTATAATGATCCCTCAAAACATTTTCAGAAAATGCCGATTAGGAAAAAAATCTATGTATGGATTTCAATGTTTGGACCAAAACTTCTCTTTAAAATAATTTCTCCATAAAGTTTTTCAACTATCTATTTACAGACTTCACAGCTCTCTACTTAGCAGGTACAGTTTACACAACATCTGGCATATTCAGCTTCACTCCACCCAGAGGTAGCTAGTAACTTATCTCTGAGCTCACTGCACAGACAAAAAAGCAAAATCCACTTGTGCAAAGCAGTATCCAGTTTGATCCCAACTCGACAGATGTACCACCCTCCTGCAGAGCCTCTCACACTGATGGCATCTCTACACACACACACACACAAACACACACACACACACACACACACACACACACACACACACACAATCCCACAGGACCAGACTGAGACACTAAGTTCATGACCAAAACTGAGGGCTTTTTCAATAGATGTGGTGGAAAACACGTCGTTTTCCAGTGTCTTTTTCATATTACTTTAATGAGTGGCTTTAAAAGCAGTTAAAATGCTTATTAACTGAAAGCATTTGAAGTTTTCAGTACATGATGCGGTTTCTGGATTAACTAAATAAAAATGAGATTCAACTCAGGGAATTTTACTTCATTCCCTCAAATCAAACAAATACTAACCAAATAAAGTGCTTGTTTCCCATTTACAGAACACTAAGATTTGTCCTCCTCTCTTTATCAAAACAGAAAACCTTCCAATGCACATTGGGCTCTTACATTCCCAACCAAGGAGGATGCAACAATGACTATGTTGAAATTCATACTATATACAAACAATACAATCATAAACGCACTGTAATTCTTCAAAGACCCACATTAAGTGAAAAAGATAAGATGACATGAATGCTAACTCAAAAACAAAAATGAAGAAAAGCACAGTTATCATGAAACACCTGGCCAGGAGCTCCACACTCCCCACTGCTCAACTACCCTCAGGACATTCCTGAGTGGACCCCACAGGGTTTCCAATAGCAAGGTGCCTCTACCACAAGAGCAGGAAACTTAACTTGGATCTTCTACATGGCCTATGCCTACACTAATCAGGGGTCACACACAAGCAAGTTGTCAGCTATCAAATTGTAATTTCAATCACACAAGCACTAGACAAACATCAAGAATAAAAGTTCATCTCACATCTAAGTTTTTCATGGCATAACAGTTTACCTAAAATATTTTCCAAGCTCAGTTTAGTTACCTCTGCCTCTACATCCACATTTTGCTTCAAAGGCAACTTCCAAATGTCAACACGTTCATGCTGAACAGTAGCTTGCATAGCTGTAGGGTCAGCACAGTGTCCATTCTCTGAATAAAAAACAAAGGATGGGCAACTGTCACAACTCACTGAGAATCAAGATACATGTACAATACAGTTATGAGTGCAGCACACCATGATTCAATCAGAATTTCATAGTCCATGATACAGTTTTTTAATTGCAAAGACTTGGTTTTCCATGCATTATGCTCCTTTGATTTACAGAACAAAGGCACCCTTATTTTGAAAAGGAAAAAAAGTTCAATACCCAAAGAATTAAAATTGTGCAGAAATTTGTCAAGTTTTGCCTTAATAATTAGGTCCTATACTGTTATCTGACTCAATACTCAAAGTGGAGGTATTACACATGCTCGATTTGAAATTCCACAGGATTGATTCTAAAAATTCTACTGAAGGAAAAATGGACAACCACAACTTGACAGCCAAGCTTCAATAATCAAACTAATAAAATTGCAAGCTGTCACCTTTCATGATGAAACTCCTCATAGTTTGGAAAACATGCATTTTAAATGTTCCTCTTCTGGTTATTTCCCATGAAAATATTTGGTCAAACTGAATTCAAATAATGTATTATTGCTGATCAGTTACTAATCAGAGAACTTTCTCTTCAAAAGGAAACTTAACCACAAAATAAAACCATGCAGCTCTTTTCCATGGTCACATGACAGGAAAATGAACAACACAGTTCAGTCACTATATGGAATTTTCTACCTGCACACTAAGAACAATAATAAAAGCAGATGAATGCATCCTCAACCAAGGACCACTGCGAGGTTTCCTACACTTGATCACCTCACACAGCCCCCGGCACTGACACTACCCACCCAGGAAACACAACATTTCTAGGGGCCAAGATCATTCAAGCAGGGCAAAGTAATCACACTTCCTTGAAACTCAGGAAGCTCCCAGAACAAGAGCAGCTGAAAACACTAACCAACTCAATTAGACACCATTTATGAGAATAGGAGCTGGTCATCAACAACAACTCAAAGGCCTACAGCCTAGTCCATTTGTCACTGCCTGACAAACTGTTGACAGCTGCACCTGGCAACAAGCCCTGTGCACTTCTAAAACCAATCCATTGTCATTACATTACTCACTGCTTGCCTGTTGGGCCCGTGCAGGTATCCAGCACAAATCCATGGCCTCCCACAAAAATACTAATCCTTCACTGCACGTGGTATCACTCAGGACAAACGAGCTGTGTTCCTGTGCTTGGTTCTTATTCAGAATCATTTCCCTTTCTTTGCATGCTGGGGAAGACGCCTTTTCCTAGACATAGCCCCGGTTGCCCTGAGTCTCAGGTCTTAAGTGCTGTGCATTGCACCCACCAAGAGGAGCAGCCTCCACAAAGCTGAGACACTGCCACCAATGTCTGCTCATGCACAAGAGACATCCAGCAAGCCTCCTCCACAAAGCACCTGCACAAAACCCTGCTGGGAGCTACAGCAGCTGCAGCAGCCTACATTTTGAACATCAATTGCTCAGTGTTGTGCAGCTGCAGGTTGGCCAGGGGAAATGGAGTTAAACATTTTTAAAAACGTTACTGAACAAGCAGTTTAGAATTAGGATAATACAAGGGGGAATGGCAGGACGAGAAAATGGGAAAGGGAGAAGAGGAGGAGAAGAAAGGAGAAATGAATCCCCACAGTTACAAAGATACCATAGCACAGTAGGGAAAAAAAAAATTTAAAAAGAATTTATAGATGATCAGGAACATAACAGGTAACTTATAGACAACAGATTCTAATCAGCATTAGACAATAGTAGAAGTGTAAAGACATACAGGGGATTTCAAGACAGATTCTGACAACCTCTTAGCAGGAGGTCATGTGTACAGAGCAGGGGGACAGGAGGAGGCTTGTATCCCAATCCTGGAAACTCCCGGATTCCCAAAAAGGGAGTCCAAAAAGGACTATCAGTATGGGCACTAAAGACTGCATCACAACGGTCAAGGAGACCATGGAGAAGTGGAATGCCTTCAGATGCCGAGAACTCTGAGAACATCCCTCCCCCATTTTTCTTGGACCTGCTACACGGGATGGAAGAAGCCCGAATCCTTCCTCATTGGATACAGGGTCATTGGAACAACAGCCAGGAACCCTGGGTGATCCTCAGAATCAGAAGAACAGTAAACTTCCTTCCGGACAAGGGAGAGGAGCTTTCTCTGGTCCTTACTAAGTTCCAGCTCTGGGTGCCCACCCTCTTCAATGACCAACAGGGTCGCTTCAGAGCACCGCCCCCAAAACACACACACACACACACACACAAATTCGAATAGATAACCAGAGAACAACAAGGTCAGCATCGACCCACACATACGGTACTAGGTAGAACACAAAAAACAAGTACTCCTCACCAAGGTATGAAGGATTTCTCTGCATACCCTTTCTAAAGCAGTATTGTACCTCAATTGTTAAAAAAAAGTCATTGAAATGGTCACAGGATGCAGTTAAGAGCTTACATGTAATTCTAACATATTGCTTACTCAGTGCTAGGTCAATTGGTTCCATAATGATATATATGGGGCTGATGGGGCTTTTGATGGATCCAGATTTTACTCTTTTGGCCCTACCTTTAGACCAGAGAGGGTCTCCCAAAGAAGATGTTGAACTTATCTGGACAATAAGATGCTGGACGCTATGCTTGGTATATGCTCGCAGTGAGGGAATCCAACTTAACTTGAACTGTGGTTACACAACAAGATGGAGGGGGAAATCCCAGTACCTATAGGACAATGTCTCATAATACAATGTAATCAATGAAAGAAAAAAAGGGGGGGATAATCATGCACCCCATGAATATAACCCATCAGGGAATCATGAATTCAGTTTTAATATTCTTTAATATTCTTTATCAGAAATGCTTCCAATAAAATACTTCCTTTAAAAAAAAAGCGATCGTGACAACCTCTTAGCAGGAGGTCATGTGCACAGAGCAGGGGGACAAGAGGAGGCTTATATCCAAACCATGGAGACTCCCGGATCCTCACCAAGGAATATCAGTATGGGCACCAAGGACTACATCCCAACTGCCAAAGAGACCAGGGGGAAATGGAGTGCCTTCGGAGACCAAGAACTCTGAGGTCATCCACCCCAGTCTGGATCTACCACATGGGATGGACAAAGCCCAAATCCTTCCATGCACTGTCCAAGGGCATCAGGACAACAGCCAGGAACCCTGAGCGGTCCACAGAAACAGAAGAACAGTAAACTTGCTTCAGGACTAGGGAGAGGAGCTTTCTGTGCTCCTTACTTATTTCCATCTTTGGATCCTCACCCTCTCTTGCAATGAACATCAGGGTAGCTCTGGAACCCAACCCTTCCCCCAAACACACACACACACACCCACACACACACACCATACACATACACACAAATTAGAACAGACAGAAAACAACAAGGAAAGGTTAGAACGAGACAGGACATGGTCAGCGTGGACTCACACAAAGGTAGGACACAAAGATTAGTTATTCCTCACTAGGGTATGGAAGCTTTCTCTGCACACCTCTCCTAAAACTGTTCTGCACTTTCACTGTTGACATATGCCTTGTTAGACTCATAAGCAAGTCTAGACTATCCTGAAGTCTGCCAAGTTCAGCAAAATTATGCTTCAACACTATAATCTGCTAAGGAAAAAAATGAAAATAGATACGAGACAGCTGAATGTCTACCCTACTGCCATTTTAAGGTGTATAGAACCCGGTAGCATATAAACTAAGAGTGAAATGTCAATGAAGTAATCACAGGATGTGGTTAAGAACTTGTATTTTTTTTTAACATACTGATGACTCAATACCATGTCAATTAAATTCCATAATGTTGTAAATTGTTGTTGATGTTATGTTGTGGCTTTAAATTGATCTGGATGATAAACTGCCAGCTCTACCTTCAGATCGGAGATGGTCTGCCCAAGAAACCATTGAATTTATCTGGACAATACGATGCTGGACTCTGTGCTTGGTATACACTTGCAATGAAAGAATCTCAACTGATTTTGAACTGTATTACTGCAACAAAGTGGAGGAACCCACCATGTGGGGAGGGCACAGGGAGTGGTTGGGGGAATCCCAGAGCCTATGACACTGTGTCACATAATGCAATGTAATTAATAAAAAAAAACTCATAAATGAAAGGAATATTGGTTTTACAATTGCTTCACTTTTTTATTATTATTAATTACATTCCATTATGTGACACAGTATTATGAGCACTGCGATTCCCCCCACCCCTCCCTGAACCCTCTCCCCATGGTGGATTTCTCCACCATGTTGCATTACCACAGTTCAAATTCGGTTGAGCTTCTTTCATTGGAAGTATTTACCAAGCATAAAGTCAGCGTTTTATTGTCCTAGTGGGTTCAACGGTTTCATGGTGAGTCCATCTCTGGTCTGAAGGTAAAGCCAGCAAAGTATCATCCCAATCAATTAAAAGCCCAGACATAACATCCAGAAACCTCTCAAAACAAATGAACAAACATACAAACAAACAAAAAATCTACAATGGACAGAAAACAACAAGGAAACCTTAGAATCAGACAGGAAATGGCCAGCGTGGATTCAATCATGCCTCACTAGGTGGGACACAAATATTACTTATGCCTAACTGGGTATTTGGGGATTTCTCTGCACATCAATCCTAAAAAAATATTCTGTACCTAAACTGAGGACACATGCATTGCTAGAGTTATAAGCCAGTTCAGACCATCCAAAAAACAACTAAGTTCAGCAAAATCATGCTTCAACACTAAACTGCTAAATACTAAAATAAAAATAGACGAGACAGCTGAAATGTAATCTAGAGCCATATTTAGGTGTATGGAATCCGGCTGAATGTAAACCAAAAATTTAATCGTCTATGAAGAAGTCACAAAATGTAGTTAAGAACCCGCATTTTCCTATTAACATATTGTTAATCAATCCCATGTCAGTTAATGCCATAAGATGGTAAATGGGTGTTGATGTTATGTCGGGGCTTTTAACTGATTGGGATGATACTTTGCTGCTTTACCTTGAGACCAGAGACGGTCTCACCAAGAAATCGTCGAACCCACTAGGATAATAAAACGCTGGACTTTATGCTTGGTAAATACTTCCAATGAAATAACCTCAACGGATTTTCACCTGTGGTAATGCAACAAGGTGGAGAGGTCCACATGGGGAGAGGGTTTGGGAAGGGGCTGGGGGAATCCCAGTGCTCATAACACTGTGTCACAAAATGCAATGCAATTATTAATAATAATAAAAAATTCGGATAAGGCTCTTTCATTGGAAGTATTTACCAAGCATCAACTCCAGCATCTTATCATTAGTGAGCTCAACGATTTCTTCAACCACTTCACTTGTATGACACACACCATTCTTGTCTGGGGAGGATAGGAAATTTACATCACTACCAGGACAGGAACAGTTACCTCAAAACAAATCCCTAAAGATTTCCTGCAAAACACACCACCAATTCTCAAGCTGATTTCAACTACTTAGAAACTCGTTCTTGCCACCCTTGCAACACCTAGCAGCCACAGATTCAACCTGCCAACTGTGCCCAACAACCAGCCTTAAGAAAGGAATAGTAACTAACCACGACCTCTGAACAAATGAAACCTGTTGCAGGATAACCCAGGGAACTGACTCCCTAACTTGGCAACCAGCCCTGACAGACCTCCTAAATCCCCCTGGCTATTTTTTTTTCTCTCTCCCTAGTGTAGCCAGCCTACCTGCAGTGTGACAACAACTGAAAACCAGGCAGGTGCCAACAGCACAGCAAGATTCACAGACCCTAGCCACTTCCCACACCTTCCTCAGGCGCTGCTGCAGCCCACCCACCCACAAGCCCACACCCCGGCCTGCAACGCCCTGGAGCCACCACCCTGCAGGACCACCATCCTCACAGCTGCTTCCAGAAGCCCACCTCCCTCCACCACGGGCGCCCAGGGGGCTCCCTGAGCACCAGCCCGAGACTCCCGCCCCAGGGCACCACCAGCAAAACTCACCAAGGCTGCTCCTCCAGCGCTGCTGGGACTCCTGAGGTCGGACTGCGTCACGGGCTCCCGTCTGCCTGTCTGTCCTGTCTCAGCCGCCTGCAGGAGCACACGCCAGCACGTCCAGCCAGCTGGGCTCCACACACCTGACTGTGCTCGGGGCCACACCCCACCGAGCACGCCCCGCCCTCCTGCCGCTCCTATTGGTCCTGGGACATCCTGGCCCGCCCTCTCTGCTCCTTTATTGGTGCTCGTGATTCAGGCCCTCTCTTTCCTTGCTCCTATTGGCCCGTCTCCGAAAACGTCCCACCCTCGCGCCATTCCGACTGGTCCGGGTCAGCAATGCCCGGCCCAGCTGAGCTCCTATTGGTCCCAGGCTATCCAACCACGCCCCATCCCAGGTACTGCCTGCAGCTGCCTTTTTTTTTTTTTTTGCCTGTGGGCAAGAAACTTTCTGACTTCTTTTTTTTTTTAATAATGGAAAGAATAATAAAAACGTAAATGAACAGTCACAATAGAAAATCAAGAGTAGAGGTCATGGCCTGATGGCGCAAGTGCTTAAGGTCCTCGCCTTGCATGCCCGGGATCCCATATGGGCGCCGGTTCTAATCCCGGCAGCCCCGCTTTCCATCCAGCTCCCTGCCTGTGGTCCGGGAAAGCAGTCGAGGACCGCCCAGGGCTTTGGGACCCTGCACCCGCACGGGAGACCCCGAAGAGGCTCCTGGCTTTGGTTCGGCATTGCATGGATCACTGTGCTCACTTGGGGAGTGAATCATCCGAGGGAAAATCTTCCTCTCTGTCTCCCCTCTCTTTTTATCTGCTTTTCCAGTAAAAATATAATAATAATAATAATAATAATAATAATTAGTAATAGTAATAATGGTAATAAAATCTTTAAAGAAAAGAAAATCAAGAGTAGGAACAAAAACAGAAATTTACAATGCCTGCCTTGAATTTAAATGACATGTGACATTCTCCATTACACAGCTAATACATCCCCTTAAATTAAAAGCCACACATCAAAATCAGTATCAGAGAGAAAAAGAAATTAAACAACACCTTGAAGTTAAATAACATGCTACTAAAGGACTAACGTTTAGCTGAACAAATGAAAATCAAGAACTGGCTTGAAGAAAATGATTCTACTCTATGATCTATATGAGTCAATCAATGAATTAATAAGAAGAAAGTGTTTTGAAAAGATGAAACTAGGAGAAAACAACAAACCCCATGTGATACTGTTTTTCCTGATTTTTCTTGGTGAAGTGTGTCTCTTCTAGAAAATAAATAGAGGGATTTTGCTTTTTAATCTAGTCTACTAAGCTATGATGTTTGTTGAGCTTAAGCCATTGACATTCAGAGTTTAATATGTATGGATGTCTGGACTTTGGTCCTGTCATTTTTGCTCTCCAGATGGATTTCAATGGCTAGAGCTGAGGTGACCCAAAGCCAGGAGCTTCTTCCTGGCCTCCTTCATGAGTGCAGCGGCACAAGGCTTCATATCATCCTCTGCTGCTTTCTGAGATCACAAGCATGGAGCTGGATAAAGGTAGAGCAACCAGGACATGATTTGGTGTCCATATGGGATGCTAGAGCCTCTGTGCACCTGATCCAGCCTCATGCTAATGTGCCTTTGAAATCCAAATACTCCAGCCCCTGCACCCATGTGGGACACCTAGGTGAAGCTCAGCCTTTTGTCATAGCCCAGCCCTAGCCTTTGTGGCCAACTGGGGAGTGAACCAGAGGGTGGAAGATATCTCTCTCCTTCCCTCTGTTTGCCATTTCCGTAACAACAGAGTGGACAAAATGCTGACTTCTCCCCAGAAGCTGCTTCTGCAAGACAAAACACAGATTCCATCCCTGAGTTTCTAGATTTATCATGAGAATAGAAAAACAAATGAACCATCCTACAATTCTGGTATGCTTTTTCCTTTATCATGAGCAGGCTAAACAAGACTGTGGTTACTGTGCTCTGATGGATGAGGGATTTTGTGCCCACCTCTGAGTGTTATCTATTCTGCTCCCCCACATCAGGAATTCGTACATGGAGAAATGTGAATATTCCATCAAATAGCTGATAAATGAATTCAACAAAACCATAGGATATAAATCCATATAAAAACAAGTGGCATTTTAGTATACCCAATAATAATACTGCTGAAAGTGTCATCAAGAAGGAATCTTCAAAAACGAAATACTTGTGCATGGTGCAGTGGCCTAACAGCTAAAGTCCTCGTCTTGAATGTGCCAGTATCCTATATAGGTGCCAATTCTAATCCCGGCAGCTCCACTTTCCATCCAGCTCCCTGCTGGTGACCTGGGAAAGCACTAGAGGACAGCCTAAGAGCTTGGGACCTTTCACCCATGTGGGAAACCCAGAGGAGGCTTCTGGCTTTGTATCAGCTTGGCTCTGGTATGATGGCCACTTGGGGTGTGACTCAACAGAGGGAAGATCTCTCTATAATTCATTCTTTCTGGTAAATCTGCCTTTCAAATAAAAATCAATAAACCTTTAAAAAGGAAAAGAACAGGTGGCAATATTGGCATAGCTAACACAGATTTAGCATTAACCAGGTCAGGATGCCTGCTGTTTTTCCAGCAGTGTAACACTTACCTAGGTACAATGTAACCTAAGCCATTGCTTATTTTTGAATAACAGAAAGACAGGGAGAAGAGAGGGAGACATCTTCTGTCTACTGGTCCATCCACCCTCCCACACCCTACCCAGTCCAGTGGCCACAACAGCCAGAAATAGTCCAGGTTGAAGCTAGGAAGTGAGAGCTCTATCTGGGGCATCCATGTGGATACAGGGAGTCTTTAAGACACCTTCCACCACCAGCTTGGAGTTGAACTGGCAAATAAATGGGATTCTGATACTTTAGGCAGCAAGCTATTGTCGCACTGCAATGCTAGGTCTTCCATGTATTTTATTCTAAGATGTTAATGGCTATTCTTCTAAACTGCCTTGGGAAAATTTGCTCAAATTTAAAATCTCTGCCAATAGACCTAAACTTGTTCCAAGGTGGGGGTATCTATTAGAGATCCATTCCCCAAAATACTGAATGCCTGTTGCTGTTGTAAATGTTCCAGCATCACTGGACTCACCACTCAGAGGGCACCAGCCAGGGGTCTAGAACAAGATTGAGATCCAGAAATACCCAGTGAAATTTGAGAAAAAACAAATTATAATGTCTGCTTCTATACTTTCTAGAAACAGCATTTGTTTCCCATTATAAAGCTTATTTTATTTCAAAGGCAAAGCAAGAACAACAGTATGAGAGCAAGAGATATCCTCCAGCTGTTAATTCACTCTCTAAATTCCAGCAATGGCCAGGGTTGGGCCAGGGTTGGGCCAGGGTTGGGCCAGGGTTGGGTCAGGTTACAAGCAAAAGCCCAAAGCTCCAATTAGAGTTATCAAGTACGAGGAGGCATCCAAGAACTTGAACTATTATCTGCTGGTTCCGAGGTTTGCATTATCAGGAAGCTGGAATGCAAAGAGAAGGGCATTTAACTGAGGGCACTGTTGTGTGGGAAGTGGGTGTTTCAAGCAGTGAATAAACCAGCTATACCACAGTACCCATGCCTGCTTCTGCACTTCCAACTAAAGAAAAAAAAATCCACACTTGAAAACCTTAATTATTTGACAGAGCCTAATTTCAATTATGTATTCTGGCATCAGTAGAATGTACATTTAAAGAATGTTGTAGAGTTGATGAAAGTCAAGGATGTTAGAGGAGCTTCATTAAATCTGGAGGGTTGTGGAGGAACAGAGGATGCTAAGTGGCTCACTGGTCAACTTAGAACCATGTGGGTGATGAGATTGTTGATAGGCCCAATAGTCAAGCTGGAGGCTATGGAGGACTCTAGCGTCCTGCAGGCAAGTGGGGAATCTAAGTTGGTAAGAGTCCTGCTGGTCACCCTGAAGGCATGTGAAGAAGCCTAGGGTGATAAGAGGCCGGCTTGTCACCATGCAGGCCTATGGAGGAACCTAAGTTGGTAAGAGATGCTATACACCTGCAGACCTGTGGAGGAGCCTAGGGTGGTAAGAGGCCTGCTGTTCATCCTGTAGACCCGAGGAGGGGCCTAGGGTAGTAAGAGGGACCTTGGTCACCCTGCAGGTTTATGGAGGAACCTAAAGTGGCAAGAGACCTGCAGGTCATCTTGCAGGCCTGTGGAGGAGCCTAAGATGGTAAGAGACATGCTCCTGATCCGGCAGGCCTGTGGAAAGGCCTAGGGTGGTAAGAGGGCTGTTGATGAACATGCAGGCCTGTGGTGGAGCCTAGGGTAGTAAGAGACCACCTTGTGAACCTGCAGGTAGTGGAGGAGCCTAGGGTGTTCAATGTCCTGCCAGTTTAACTCTTGGGTACTAGAGGATCCTACGATGACTAGGACCCACTAGGCCACCTGGAAGGCAGTTGAGGAACAAGGGTGGTGAACAGCTTACCTGTCCAACCAGAGGGTGGTCGAGGACCAGAGGGTGGTGAATTGCCAGCCAGTTCAACTATTGGGTAATGGAGAAGGTTAGGAAAGTCAGGGCCAGCCAATCCACCGGCAGGGCAGCCAAAGAATAGAGGGGTATGAAGGGCTCAGCAATCTCAAAGGAAGGCAGTGGGGGAGCCAACGGTGTGAACAGCTGGCAGGCCAACAGGATGGTGGAGGTGGAGCTCAGGGTGGTGAAAGCTCAACTGGCTGCTCTTGGTGACTGGTTGGATCAGAATGCAACAGAAGTGACACGTCTGAGGTGAGGTCATAAAGCAGTTTTTACATTCCATCCAGGTGCCTTGGAGCACATTTCCCAGGAGACCTAACCACATACAGGATGTCTGGCCATTGATGCTGCCAGTAGGTATAGTTCATGAGTTGCTGTCTGGCCTACCGTGGCTCTAGAGATGTTCTGTGCTTCAGTTGGAGCCTTGAGAGGAGACCACACAGCAACTACATTCCACGGTTGATGGCACACAGAGTAGGGTAGTCTTCTGGTTGAACTGTGTGAATTCCTGATACAAAAAAAAATCACAGAATAGGATTTTCTTAATATGCTAAGTCCTGAGACCATGTTTATTACAGTGGTGGGCGACTGACCATCAAGGCTGCCTGGCTGGAATGAACTGCCTAGCTCCAATTCTTTTATTCAGCACTACTTAGCAAAGCCAGTCCTACAATTTGGCTAATCTCTTCCCATTGTTTGGGCTAAATATCATAGACCAGGCAGAAGTCACTGACGTCAGTGGTTCTATGAAGCAGGATTCCCCAAGTGTATTTTTGTGATCCCTTGGCGAAGTTTATAGTCAGAGAGGGCAGGAATTGATGGCAGTGTTCCACAATACTAAGTAAGTGGTTTCTTTCTGTTGCATTTAAAGAATAGACTAAACTCCCCAGTTGCACGTGGGGTTACCACGAAAGCATTACCCTACCAAGGGTCTCATATCCTAAAGGAGGATGTACTTAGGGCACCCATGTACTACCACTGTTCCTTTTCAAGGAACTAAGGAGATTTCACTTAGATTAATTTTATTTGAACTTACTCAAGTTCTTAAAAAGTTGTGTTTTATTTTTTTTAAAGTGGTTTTTGCTGCTCATGTTTCCATGTGATTCATGGTTACTAAAACCAGGACACAGAAAGACTGGGGAGTCCTAGCTGATGAAATAACAAATGTATTTATTCCAATTTCTCTCTTATGACATTTCAATTATTTCCTAGGAAATTAATCATTAAAGACATGAATTAATTTGGTCCACATTTTTACTTCCATCTGGTTCCATGTGACTGTTGGAGACATCAGAGTCAGAGCCTCATCTGGTCCTTCAACTTTACCAAGCAGATTTCTAAAAGTCAGTACTTCTTTATGGATTCATTTATTCACTCAACCCTACCCCATGCATTCATGTTCTCACTCAGTCCACTCTGAGTTGATGTTTAAGATATACTAGATAGAACTCTAAGCATCTTGGATGCAGGTTGGAGAACACACGGTTCTGCTTTACATGGGCTTGTTGCACCTAGTAAGTACTCAATAAAGAGTTGATGATGAAGGGACCCCCCTGCTTGACACCAGTTTGGGGAAAACCAAACGCCCACTGAGTAGAAGCTGGGACAAACAAGCTGTAAGCTGTATCTATGCATCCTGACCATATTCCCTGCTCTTCAGCTCTGCTCCTGCTGCTCTTGGTCTCTGACTGATTCAAAGCACACAGGTCAGATGCTTTCTTTGAGAAGTCTTCTTCTGCATCATCCACACAGCTGTGACCTTGCTTCAAGGCTATGCTTATGGGAGAATCCGACTGCCAATCAGAGAGGGTTCTCTTCAATTCAGGCATGGGAAAACAAGGACCACACACTAATGAAAGCAAAAGATGAGTCAGGGGATTTTTGGCCCACAAAAGATGCCACAGTCTCTCTCAGAGGGCAGCCAATACCAATATTTGTCTTTTGGAGCCAGTGAGCCAGTTGACATTAAAAGCCTGATGAGGGGACTTTCATGCTAAGAGCCTGGAAGCCCTGATGACCAGGGCAGGCATAAAATGTGAGAAGATCTTGGAGAACTAAACAATATTTTGAAATACAGCCAATTCAGTATCAAGTGCAATAATATTATATTATATTATATTATATATTATACATTATTCCTCACCAGAACACTCAGTTAACAATAAGCAGTTCTTGTTTCAGAGCCCTCTATTCCTTTTTCATTCTAATTGGAGGCAAAGCCAATCAAGGTCAAGTTTGATAAAAATGAGAATGCTTGGATCATAACTGGACAAATAGAGCAATTAGAAGCTGTAGCAACTCCTAGAGTCAATTAATAGGCATCATGGAAGGAAGGAAGTGGGGTGTTCAAATGGTAGCTGTTTGTTCTAACTCTCAAACTGTGGTTCAGCAGCTCAGAATGTTATATACAATTGCACAAAGTACACAGGAATAAAATTCTTGAGCCCTGAAACAGAGACCCAAGGTTCTCTCTGGCAGACCTGCTGGACCTTGACCTGGTGTCTAAATGGACTCTTCAAACCTGATCTGTACTTTGCCTGTGTCCTTTGCTCCACCCTCTGGTAACAATGAAACATCCTCCCATGTGGGATTTGCTAGTCCCCAGTCTGTGTACTAACAGCCAGGCATTCAGATCAAAGGAACCTTGCTGGTGAAGGTATACTGACACCCTCTCATCCAGTCTCCTGTTAACCTTCTGCAAGTTCTCTTGCTCTGTTTCTTTTTTTCAAGATCTCTTTGTTTTTATTGGAAAGGCAGATTTGCAGAAATAACGAGACAGAAGGATCCTTTGTTTGCTTGTTCACTCTCCAAGTGGCCACGATAGCCAGAGCTGAGCCAATTCAAAGGCAGCAGCCAGAGCTTCTTCCAGGTTGCCCACATGGGCACAGGGTCTCAAAACTCTGGGCCTTTTTTTTATGCTTTTCCAGGTCACACTGAGGAGCTGGATAGAAGGTAGAGCAGCCAGGATACAAACTAGTGCCCATATGGGATCCCAGTGCATGAAAGGTGAGGATTTAGCCACCAGGTCATTGCACTAGGTCCTGCTGCCATGTTTCTTGCTGATGCAGCTGTCCAGTGTTAAGGTCCCTCTCAACCTGTTTACTCACTCGCTGTCCTGGACCTCATTCTATCACTCCCCAGATCACACAAAGGCACCTCTCTGCTATGGTACCTTATATCATCAGACACTGGTCTGAACCTCGTTAAGAAACGCTGATGCGTGAAGTAAAAAAAAAAAAAAGAAAAGAAAAAAAAAGTCCATACATATGCATCTTTTCATTGTTTGTTTTCCCAAGAAGAAAAGATGAAAGAAATGTACAACATAATATAAATTTAGACTTGAAACGATAGAAGAAATAACAATCCTTAATGTATATACACCTAAAAATGGGGTGCTAAAATACAGGAAGCAAGACTGATCAAACCACAAGGAGAAATAGAAGAATCTATGATTATAGTTGAAGACTTTATCACCCTTTTCTCAGGAATGGGCAGATTTAGCAGGCAGAAAATTGGTAAGTTGCACTCAATATTACAATTTTCCACTACAAGACCACTTCACCCAACTAGAGTTGCATATACAATCTCTTCAAGCACAAGAGGAAAATACACCAAGATAGATCACTTTCTCAGCCAAAGAACACTTAATAAAACGTATAAAAGGGAGGCTGGCAATGTGGTATAGTGGTAAATCTGTCACCATTGATCCTACTGCCATCCCTGTATGCTCACATATCATGGCAGCTGTTCCACTGTTGATCCAGCTCCCTGATAATGCTGTGGCAAAAGCAACAGAAGAAGGTCCAAGTGTTTGGGCCCTGCTACCCAGGTGGGAAATCTGGAACAAAGTCCCGTCTCCTGACTTCTCCGTGGCCCAGTCCTGGCCACTGCAGTCATCTAGGGAGTGAACCAGTTAGTGGAGGATTTCTGTCTCTCAAGCAATGTGACTCTGACTTCCAAATAAATAAATAAATAATAAACATATCTAATTCATTTAGTTCTGAACAAATATTATAGTATATTTAAATATTATATTCATTAATAAATAAATATTATATAGTATGATTTATTTATTATATAACATATATAAATAAATATATATCTACATATGTATATATTTTTTAATTTAAAGGAATAGAAACCAAATAATGCCCTGTCTGCAAGGAGACTAAAATAGAAATCAATTCCATAAATGTATTTGCAAAATTCCAAAATATTTTGAGGCTAAATATTATACTTCTAAATAACACATAAAACAAAAAAAAAAAGAATTTTAAAGAAATTTTAAAATATTTTGACCTAAATTGAAGAGGAATATGTATCAAAAAAGTTGGAATGTAGCCAATATTGTGCTTAGAAGGAAATTTATGGCATTGAGTTAATTCGTTAAAGAAAAAAGCCTGGGGACCCGTTGTGTAGAGTAGTGGCTAAAGTCCATACCTTGCATGCACAAGGATCTCATACAAGTGTGGGTTCATATTCCGGCTGCTCCACTTCCCTTCCAGCTCCCTGATTGTGGCCTGCAAAAGCAACAGAAGATGGCCAAAAAGCCTTGGGAACCTGCACCCACCTAGGAGACCTGGAAGAAGCTCTTGGCTCCTGGCTCCAGGTCATCTCAGTTCTGGTCAGTGAAGCCACTTTGGGAGTGAATTAGAGCATAGAAGATCATTTTCTTTGCCTCTGTCTCTGTAAATATGACTTTCCAACAACAACAACAACAACAACAAAAACCTTTAAACAAAGAGCCCTAAAGGTTGACAGTCTAGGGCCCAGCGTGGTGGCCTAGCACGTAATTCCTCGCCTTGAACACACCAGGATCCCTTATGGGCACCAGTTCTAATCCCAGCAGCCCCACTTCCCATCTTGCTCCCTGCTTGTGGTCTAAGAAAGCAATCTAGGACGGCCCAAAGCTTTGGGACTCTGCACCCTTAAGTGAGACCCGAAAGAAGTTTCTGGCTCCTGGTTTCAGATCAGCTCAGCTATGGAAGTTGCGGTCACTTGGGGAGCAGGTCCTTGAATGGAAGGTCTTCCTGTATCAACTCTTCTCTGTATATTTCACTTTGCAATGAAAACAAAATAAATCTTTTTAAAAAAACAACAGTCTAGGCTTAAATCTGACAAAACTAGGAAAAATAAATTAAAATTAAAATCATACTAACCAGAAGAAATGAAAGTTAGAGCAAAAATCAATGAAACTAAAAATTGGAAATTGATAAGGAAAAATCAATAATTTTGAACTGTGGTTCCACAAAAAAGTGAAATAATAGTGAAATAATATAAATTAATAATATCAGAAATGGAAAAGAAAAATCATTATATATGCCTTGGATATGAAATATTCAGTGAAACTTATATTCAAAAATTTGATAGTGTATGTGAAACGCACAGATTCCTGAAAATACATAATTTAACAAAATCCACACAAGAATAGATACTTCAAATGGATCTACATATTTTTGAAACTGAATCAATAATTAATGATCTTCGAAAACAGAAGTCACTAGGCCAAAATAGGCTATTGAATTCTTTTACATTTTGAAAGATTATACCAACTTTCTGTAATCTTTTCCAAAAATGCTGCTTAATTAAGATGATGCCTATATCACACCAATTCTAAAATTTAAGACATACAAGAAAACTGCAGATCAATATATCTATTGAATATAAATACAAATAACATCAACAAACTATTTGCCAATTGAGTCCAACAATGTATCAAAGAATTACAGACAACAATTAAATGAGACTTAATCATGTGGGTAAACTGTGCTCAAAATTTGAAATGCAATCAGTATAATTCATCACTTCAATAGGCTAAGAAAAAAATCACATGATCATGTCAGCAGATACAGAAAATGGATTTGATGGGGATCAAATGTCCATTTAAAATAGCAATCAATTTGAATTACACTGTGCAAACTAATATTAGAGAGGAGCTTCCTCAGCTTCACACCAGTATTCACTAAAATACCTACAGCTAACAACAGCTTAATGAGAAACTAGAAGCATTTCTATTAAGATTAAGAATGAGAGACAGCACAATGATTCAGCGCCCAAATCTCACCTTGCATGCACTGGGATCCTATGCAGGAGCTGGTTCTTGTCCTGGCTGCTCTACTTCCCATCCAGCTCTCTGCGTGTGGCCTGGGAAAGCAGTGGAGGACAGCCCAAAGTCTTGGGACACTGCCTCCACGTGAGTGGCTTGGAAGAAGATCCAGCCTTCTGATTGTCTCAGTTCTAGCCATTGTGAGCACTTGGGGAGTAAACAGTTGATAGAGGATCTTTCTCTCTGTCTCTTCTCTCTGTAGATCTGGATTTCCAATAAAAGTGAATAGAGCTTAAAATTAAAAAAAAAAAAGAGGAAAGAAAAGAAAATGTGGCCCAGTATTGTGGCACTGTGGGTAAAGCTATTGCCTGTGATACCAGTATCCGATATGATCACTGCTTTGAATCCCAGCTGCTTCACTGCCGATCCAGCTGGTCGTTACTGGCCTGAGAAAAATAGCAGAAAATGGTCCAAATGTTTGGGCCTCTGGCTCACGCATGAGGATTCTGCAGAAAAGTTACTGTTTCCAGCGTGGCCCAGCCCTGGGCCATTGCAGTCATCTGGAGATTGAGCCAACAAATGGAAGATTTTCCTCTCCATCTCTCTGTACTTTGAACTAGCAGACAAATATGTAGAATCAGGAAAGGGTAACTCATTGCTTCTTTGAAACATTTTACTGAAAACCCTTGCTGATGCAATAACACAAATAAAGGAAATTCGAAGCGTAATGTTAGGGTGAATAAAGTAAAGCTTTCCTTGTTTGCAGCTATTAAGATAGTCTGTGTATGTTGGGAGACGGGGGAGAAGAACCAACAATGTCCAGGATTAAAAAGGGAAGTTGCAGGACACAGGCTTGATATACAAAGGTCAATCAGTGTCCTACAGATCAACACTGAACAAGTAGAATTTGAAACTTAGAACCTAAGAACATTTATATTAGTACCTTCAGAAACACAAAAGACTTAGGTGGGCCCAGCTCAGTTTCCTAGTGGCTAGAGTCCTTACATTGAATGCACTGGGATCCCATGTGGGCTCCGGTTCTAGTCCAGGCAGCAAAGGTTCCCATCCAACTCTCGGCTTATAGCCTGGGAGGGCAGTCGAGCACGACCCAAAACCTTGGTACCCTGCACCTGTGCAGGAGAACTGGAAGAAGTTCCTAGCTCCTGGCTTTGGAGTGGCAATGCACTACCTGTTTTGGTCACTTGGGGAGTGAATTATCAGATGGAAAAATCTTCCTCTCTGTCTCTCCTCCTCTATACATATCTGACTTTGCAATAAAAATAATGAATCTTAAGAAAAAGGTCTTGGTGTATCGATTAAAAAAAATTCACATAAGATCTATATAAGGAAAACTAGCCAACTCTGACAAAGAGAAAATAAAAAAGAACTAAATAAGTAGATATTCCATGTCCATAGATAAAGAGAATCACTATTAAAATGTCGATTTTTTTCCAACGTGATTTACAGATTCAATGCAGCCAAATTGAGACTATAGTGGGTTATTTTGTAGATAGTGATGAATGGACTGTGAAGTTCAGATGAAGAGGCATAAGACTCAGAAAAGCCCACACAATATTGACAACGTAGAACAAAGGGACGGCACTGACAAGGCTTGCTGCTGATTTCTTTTTTGAACACATCAATGGAACAGTCTATAGAGCCCTGGATTAGATCCACACAAATAGCCAACTGATATTTGACAAAGGAGCAAAAGCATCACAAAACAACAAAGCTGGTCCTGTCACGAACAGTGCCTGAACCAATGGACAGCCATATGTGAGGAATGAATCTACATGCATGTCTGTCTTTCTTCCTTCATAAACATCATCTACAAATGGGTCACTGACCTAAATAGAAAACAAAAGCTGTAAAACCGCTGGGGGATGACATAAGTGGAAACACAGATGATTTAGAGGCTAATTTAGCAGAAAATGCAGAATGTAATTGGTTTGATGGTAATGTTAGATATAACATCTGAAGCATGAGAAGTTGGGCTATATTAAAATTAAACCTTTCCAGCCCAGTGTGATAGCATAGTGGTTAAAGTCCTCGCCTTGCACGTGTCCGGGATCCCATATGGGTGCAGGTTCTAACCCCGGTGAACCCGCTTCGCATCCAGCCACCTGCTTGCAGGAAAGCAGCCAAGGACAGACCAAAGCTTTGGGACCCTGCACCCATGTGGGAGACCTGGAAGAGCACCTGGCTCCTGGCTTCAGGTCGGCGCAGCACCAGCTGTTGCAGCCACTTGGGGAGTCAACCGTTGGAAGGAAGATTTTCCTCTCCATCTCTCTTCCTTTCTGTATAACTGCCTTTCCAATAACAATATATGAAAAATTAAATTAAAAATTTCAGGGGCTAGTACAGTGGCTCAACAGGTTAATCTTCCATTAGCTTGTTCCCGTAAGGTGCCAGCATCCCACATGGGCACTAATTCATTTCTTGGCTGCTCTACTTCCAATTCAACCAGCTGCTTATGTACCTGCGAAGCAGTGGTGGGTAGATCAAATCCTTGGCCCCTGTTCCCACCAGAAAGCCCCAGAAGAAACTCCTGGTTCCTGCTTTCAGATCAGCTCTAGCTCTACCTGTTGTGGCCATTTGGGTAGTGAACCAGTAGGGGAAAGCTCTCTTTCTCTCTGCCTTTCCTTCTCTCTGTAAATACACTTTGAAAATAAAAATACATACATACATACATACATACATATTTCTACTCTGCAACACACAAGCCACAAACTGGGAGAAAATATTTGCAAAAGATATATCTGATGAGACTATAATTCAGAATACACAAAATTTTTTCTACACAACATTAAGGAAAAAAATTGGTTTCAAAATGGCCAATGATTTTAACCAAAGAACGTACACAGATAGAAAATAATCATGTGAAAATATATTCCACATCATGTGTCATCATGGAAAAGTAATTTTTTAAAAAAATGAGATACCAGCACAGCCATAACAGAATGGCTAAAATCGAAAGTGCTGACAAAACTAATTGTTGGTGAAAACATACACCGCTGTTAACCTCTATTCATAGCAAAAGAGAATAAAAAATTAGACATAGTTGTGGAAAATAACATAGGCTGTACCGTACAAAACTAAATCCCTTAGTGTATGACCCAGCTATTATATTCCTTGGTATTTACCCAAATCAGTTAAAAAAAAACTTTGTCCATTCTAGAGCCTACACATAGATATTTATAACAGCTTCACTCCTAACTGCCCAAACCTGAACTTATCCAGTTGCCCTTCAATGTTTTAAAGAGGAAATAATATACAGCATACCCAGACAGTGGAATACTATTCAGTACTAAAAAGAAATGAGCTCTCAGGCCATGAAACGACACAAAAGAAGTTTCCGTTTATACCACTAGCGAAAGAAGCCAATCTGAAAAGCTACATACTCTGTGATTCCAACTGTGTGTTATTCTAGGATGGGAGAAGTATAAAGAGAGTAAACTGTCTGGTGGTTTCCAGATTTCCAGGATTAGGAAGCAAGAAAATGAAATAGTTGGAACAGAGAGGTTTTCGGTGCCAGTGAAAACACTCTGAGTGGCACTACAAGGGTGCTTGGATGCCTTTAGACATTTGTCCAAACCCATGGGATGTACAACACAAGAAATAAACCCAAATGTGAACTATGGTCTGTGGGTGATAATGGTGTATCAGTTAGGACCATGGGATCAAATGTCTCCCTGTGGAAGGTGAGGCTGACAGTGTGGAGTCTGTGCTTATGTAAGGGGAGGGGATGTAGGCACATCCTCTGGAATTTCATACTGCTGGGAACCTAAACCTAAAACCTAAAGTTTCAAAGAAACACAAAAGCAATGACAGAAAGCATGTCGTAAACACTGCAACCAAGAATGGGAAAAAGTACACTCACATGCTATGTTTTAGAGCTACTAGATGGTGCAATTATAGAGGATTTTTACTTTATAATTGATGTTATCTTTGCCAGATTTTCTTTTTTACTCTCTGTAGCATTGTTTGGCAGGCAGAGTGTCATAATAAGAAAGAGAGAGGGAGACAGAAATCTTGCATCCTTTGGTTCTTTTCCCAAATAGCTCTGAGCCAGGACAAAACCATGGGTCAGGAATTCCATTGGAGGTTCCACATGGATGGCAAGGATCAAACACTTAGTCCATTTGCTGTTCCCTTCCCAGGCACAATAAAAAGGAGGAGGATGGACAGTGCAACAACCAGGACTCAACTATGCACTCTGATAGGGGATTTGCTATCAACTACAAACTCTAAAAATTCACTGTACACTTAAGACATTCAAAACACAACATTTATTTTTAGTTTTTTTTTTTTTTTAAAGATTTATTTATTTATTGGAATGTCAGACATACAAAGAGGAGGAGAGACAGAGCAAGATCTTCTGTCCAATGAGTCACTCCCCAAGTGAGTGCAATGGCCAACGCTATGCCGGTCCAAAGTCAGGATCCAGGAACTTCTTCCAGGTATCCCACACAGGTGCAGGGTCCCAAAGCTTTGGGTCATCCTTGAATGCTTTCCCAGGCCACAAGCAGGGAGCTGGATGGGAAGTGGGGCTGCCAGGATTAGAACCGGCGCCCATATGGGATCCCAACGCATTCAAGGCGAGGACTTTAGCCACTAGGCCACGCCGCCTAGGTTGCGGCCAGGCCGCAACAACATTTATTTTTAAATAAGAGAATGCTACCTTTGGACCAGGCATTGTGATCACCACACTGGATCCTACACCTTACTAGTGCCGAGGCTGGGCAAGCATCTTAGCACTGACAACCTCAGTTTTCTGCAGCTATAAAATGAGCTTAAAAAAACATATACCACACACTTGGTGTGTGAACACAAAGTCAGGTACTGAATCTGAATGTGCAGGGTTCACTGTGGACTGCCTTCTGAGCTCATAAGGCTATTTGGGGGTGAGGGGCAATGAGACTTTGCTGGGCACACACAGGATTCCTTGCTTGGCCTTCTGACTTTGCAATCCTGTGACTCCTGCTAATGCAAACAGGCCTAGCAACTTAATCCATACATCCACCAGGCCCCTCCATTTTGGAGGAAAGATTGGATCACCCCTCTTCCTCCCACCCCTAAAAGGAAGCTGTCATAAAATTCCAGACTGTCTAAGCGTCCCCAAAGCCAGCTGATGTTTGGCCATTTTTCTCCCTCCTCTCCACACTTGCCGTTCTTGCAGCACTTCTATGTGCTTCCTGGCCCAGCCTGGGGAAGAATCCCCAGGTGCACATCACTGGAAAACTGCTGTGGGGTCAATATCTAACAGGAGGGTTTAGGTTCAGAACAAGTGTTCAATGCACAAGGAGACTGTCACAGTAACGGGGTAGGAGGAAGGATGCTCATGGCACAGAGAGGCCCGGAACTAAGGGCTTAGATTCTACATAAGACTGTGCTGGATCAGAGTTAGGGGAGGCACTGAGACTGGGAAACAGGTGGGGCCCTGAAGGTAAGGGTGAGGTGTGGTAGCAAAAAGGGACTGTGGTTCTCAGAGGCATTAAGTTTTAAGCCTGTTTGGAAAGAGTCCTTATCTGAGGTCAGGGCTGGCTGGAAGTGGCAGGGGAGAGCTAGGGAGCTAGGAGTGCCATGTTGGATGCTAGCTGAAGAAAATATTCCGGCTTAGACAGAAATGAAGGCAGAGATCAAGAGGGACGAGAGGGGAGTCTAGAGAGTTGCTGCTTTCAGCCAAACCCTCCCTCATGTGGGGTAAAATGAGACACACCACAGAGCACCTGAGATACTGCACTGGGGCGCTCTCTGACCTGGAGGTCATTGGTTGTTAGGGGGTCCAGTCGAGCAGCTTCTCTTAATGTCGACAAAACTTTGTTCTCAATGATTTTGAACTTCAGTTATTTTTAACAGCAACTGAAAAAGAAAACTAAGAAATGAGGCTGGCATCATGGCACAGCAGGTTAAATTCCAGACTGTGATGCCACAGTCTGCAATGCTCAACTGCCCTTGAGTCATTTCTTTCAAGATTTACTTATTTCGGGCCCGGCTCGGTGGCGCAAGTGGTTAAAGGTCCTCGCCTTGCACGCCTGGGATCCCATATGGGCGCCGGTTCTAATCCCGGCAGCCCTGCTTCCCTTCCAGCTCCCTGCCTGAGGCCCGGGAAAGCAGTCCAGGACGGCCCAAAGCTTTGGGAACCTGCACCTGCGTGAGAGACCCGGAAGAGGCTCCTGGCTTTGGATCGGCATAGTATAGGCCCGTTGCGCTCACTTGGGGAGTGAATCATCGGATGGAAGATCTTCCTCTCTGTCTCTCCTCTCTGTATATCCGCCTTTCCAATAAAAAATAATAAAAATAAATCTTAAAAAAAAAAAGATTTACTTATTTCTAGTGCAAAATCAGCTATACAGAGAGGAGAGTCAGAGAGGAAGGTCTTTTTTGGATGATTCAATCTCAAGGGACCATTATAGTCAATGCTGCATGGGTAAGAATCAACAGCCAGGAGGCTCCTCCAGGTCTCCCATGCGTATGCACGATCCCAAGGCTTTGTCCTGTCCTCTACGGCTTTCCTAGGCCACAAGCACGGAGCTGGACGGGAAGCAGGCCACTGAGATCAGAACCATTGCCCATACGAGGTCTCGGTGTGCTGAAGACAATGACTTTTGCCACTAGTTCACTGTGCTGGGCCATCTTCATGCATTCTTCAGTGGACCCCACAGGGTTTCCAATAGCAAGATGCCTCTACAACAAGAGCAGGAATTCAACTCGCGTCTTCTCCAATGTCTATGCCTACACTACCCAGGGCTCACACACAAGCAAGTTGTCTTCCAGCAAATTGCATTTACACTCAGAAGAGCATTAGATAAACATCAAGAATAACAGTTCATCTCACATCCAAATCTTTCCTGGCACAACAGTTTATCTAAAATATTTCCCAACCTCAGTTTAGTTACCTCTGCTTCTACATCCACATTTTGCTTCAAAGGCAACTTGCAAATGTCACCACGTTCATGCTGAGCAGTAGCTTGCATAGCTGTAGGGTCAGCACAGTGTCCATTCTCTGAATTAAAGAAAAGAGGATGAGAAACTGTCACAACTCACCAAGTATCAATACACATGTAAATTACAGTGATAAATAGTGTATACCATGAACCATCAGAATGATTTATTAGTCCATGACATAGGTTTTTATTACACAGATGTTGGTTTTCCATACATTATAGCCCTTTAATTTACAAAAGCAAGGCAAACTGATTACTAGAAACAAATGTTTCCTTAAGGAAAGAGTTAAAACAGAAGTTTGTAGCTAATCTATAAAGAAGAAATGATCCATGGTCATTGGAACAACAGCCAGGAACCCTGTGTGGTCCGCAGAAACAGAAGAACAGTAAACTTCCTTCAGGACTACAGAGAGGAGCTATATCTGGTCCTTGCCTGGTTCCAACTTTAGGTTCCCACCCTCACTTGCAATGACCATCAGGATTGCTCTAAAAACCCCTCAAAACAAACAAACAAACAAACAAAAAATCTAGGATAGACAGAGAACAGCAAGGAAAGCTGAAAATCAGAAAGGAAATGGTCAGTGTGGATTCACTTATACCTCACTAGGTGGGACACAAAGATTAGTTGTTCCTCACTAGGGTATTGAAGATTTCTCTGCACATCCCTCCTAAAACTGTTCTGCACCTAAACTGTTGACACATGTCAGAGTTATAAGCCAGTTTAGACTACCTGAAAAACAGCCAGGTTCTGCAAAATCATGTTCCAATGCTCTAAACTGCTAAGTACTAAAATGAAAATAGACACGACACAGCTAAATAGTAATCTATAGCCATTTTAACCTGTATAGAATCCGGTTGTATATAACTAAAATTGAAACATCAATGCAGAAGTCACAGGATGTGGTGAAGAACTTGCATCTTTTTTAACATACCAGTTATTCAATACCATGTCAATTAATTCTATAATGTTAAAAATTGTTGCTAATGTTATGTCAGGGTTTTTAATTGATTGGAATGATACTCTGCTGGCTCCACCTTCAGAACAAAAAGGTCTCCCCAAGAAAGTGTAGTGGGAGCACTGGAATGACAGGCCCTGTGTTATTCATACCTATTCATGCTCACACACTCTAGGGGAGGGACAGTTCATTTGAGGGCTTTCAGCGCCTGATGAGGACTATGAAGAGGGCCAAAGAGCTAATGGGCTTGGAGGGGGAGGGCCGTGGCCCATGCCTGAGTTCCGGGCATCGCCAGGCAACAGCTTGTTGCTAACCAACGCCCATTGTGAGCTGCCTATATAAGGCCCAGCATGCACTGCTCCCGTGACATTTTGTGGGACTGTCCGACTGAGCTGGACGCTCTCTGAGCGCTCCAGTCCAGTTCAGCGACCCACAGGTATGTTCTCAGGGATCCGTGGCCTAGGCACCAGGCTAGGCCACTACCTGAGACAGGCAAAGGACATCAGCAGCTATTTCACACATAGACTTGTTAAAGGTGTGTGGGGGGAGGACCTGCAAGGATGTGAAGAGCATATGCTGACAAGTGTCTTCACAGACGTGGAAGCACGCTATCAGGCATGGGAGCTGCAAAACAACCAGCACACCGCCACTCAACACACCTTACCCCAAACACTGGATCAATTCACAATCGAATCAGAACTCTTCAGCACCAACTGCACCCATCACCATGCAGAGGACAAAACAGAAGCGGGAAAGCTGGGAAAGGAAGGCGCCCAGCACCTGCAAACTCTCGGGCACTTTCCCACCAGAGAGCATCTCCTCAGAACGCCCGAGCCTCTACCAGAAGCCTCCAACAAGCCAATGTTTCCCCAAGAAACTAACCCTCTGGCCTGCTGTGAGCCTCCTCAGTGGCTCCTGCAGGAGAATCAAAAACTCAAGACATCACTAGCCACCAAAGATGAAACAATCAGGCTCCTCCGGGAAAGCTTCCACACAATATGTCAGGTCGTGAGAGAAGCCACACACATGAACACACAACACCGGCAAGTGGCCCTTGAGATCAAACGGCTCCAGAAGAAGGAACAGCTCTTACACAAGCTAGCCAAGGGCAGGGAGCTTTTTCTCACAGCCAAAAAGAAGGAGGTGCATGCTCTGCAGAACCAGCTGGCAGAGATCCAGCAGGTAAACGAGACGCTCAAACAATCCATGGCCAACCTCGCCAAGTTCCGGAGGCTTCTTGACACCACACACCACGTCGGCCAGGACACACTGACTCACACTCACTTGGCACACAATCTCCACAACAACAACATCAGAGCCACAGAGATTGAGGATGAATCCCGCCAAGTCCCGCAGACTCTTGGCAACTTTTCTCCCACCAAAGAAGATCTCCTAAGACACCTCCAAGCTTCCCTGCACGCCTCCCACAGGACACCATTCACACAAGAGTCTCCAGAGCTCACGCAACCTGGGACCTCAAGCGAGTCTTCTCAACTCCTCCAAGGGACCAGCCACAACCTCAAAGCATCACTCGCACCAACACAAGCCACAGCCACGCTCCTCCTGGAACAAACACACACAATGCCTTCTTCCAAGATCACCACCACCACACTCGAGATGCAGCAACACCAAATGTCTCTGCAGATCAAGCAACTCGAAAACAAACAACATTTCTTGCAAAAGTTACTCAAAGGAAAAGACCTGTTCATGCAGGCCAAAAACAAGCAGCTACGATCTCTCCACAAGAGCCTCAAGGACAAAGAGAAGGAAAATAACACTTTACGGCAAACCCTGAGCACACTCTCGTGCCCCACCACCGACACCACGTCACTGGAGACACAACACGACCCAGAGTCTTCAGCCCTCAGGGAAATGAGGAAGAAACAACAGGAGCTAGAGAAGCTCGTGCGAGGGAAAGGGCTGGTGCTCAGACACAAAACTCAGCAGTTGCGCACGCTCCAGGACACCCTTATCCAGAAGGAGGAGGAGAACAGAATCTTAAAGCAATCTGTGACCCAGTTAGAACAGGCCGTGTCCACACTGCAGATGGAGATTCAGCAACGCACACATGAACACAAGACAAGACCTGATACAGTTTGGGAAACGAAGGAGGCACTCCAAGACTCCAACACGGAGAGGCCCACGTCAATCCAAGAGGACCCGTTGGCTGCCTGTGCACTCAGGGAGGAGCTGCACACTCGTGAGCGGCTGCTCCAAGAAAAAGAAGACCGATGCCAGCAGCTCTTCAGTGCCACAGAGGCCATCCTGAAGCAGATCCTGGTGCTCCAGCAGGAGAAAGACACAGCGCTGCTGGCCCTGCACCAGAAACACCTGCAGGAACGGGCCCTGCACAGCACACTGCAGAGCTTACAAGACATGTTCAACCACCAGCACCACAGGGACCACCACCATCGTCCACAGTCCCAAGAATCTCACCTGCCTCAAGGCCTGCCTGAAGAACAAGCACTGGTGGCAGTTCAACCCGGAGCTGGAGGAACAGGAGCAGCAGGAAAAGGAGCAGGAGGAGCCGGAGGTGCCGGAGCAGGAGCAGCAGCAGGACGCAGAGCCCTGAGCAGCACCACCAATGCCACTGACCTCGGGACACTGACACACTGCGGGAAGCAGCCCAGGATGACACAGCCGGCCCTGGTTACTGAAACCAACACCCTGAGAGGCCAGGCCAAAGCCGATGCTGACAATTCTCAACAGCAACTGCCTGCCAACCATGAGTCTGAGCCAGAGCCCAGGTCGGAGCCCATGCCCGAGCCTGAGCCTGAGCATAAGCCCGAGCCTGACCCCTCCATAAAGGAGGACAAGAAGCCCAAGAAGTACCTGTCCGACCAAGGAGATGGCAAGAATGGGCAGATCGACATGGTGCAGGGCCAGAAGGCCGTGCAGGCTGCCACCATCACAGGCCCCAGAGCAGCTGCATTCCACGGCAGCAGACACCTGGACCAGTGGGGCCTTCCCAGTCATGCCTAAGATGCAGGGCTCCTTGGAACCATCTCCCACTGGCTCACCTCACCAGTGACAAGGAGGGCTCTGACAGCACCTGAGAAGGCCAGGCCCCACCTTGCTGGCCCCAACACTGCCCAAGCCTCCCACCCTACTACCAGCGGCCACCTGACTGGAGCCAAAGGCACGATTCCCACACTCTGCTTCCAGGCCAGGCACAAGGGCTGCAAGCTGCCCAGGGCCTGGCTGCATGCAAACACCAAGGGCACACCCAAGAACAGGGAGAAGACACCCAAGCCCAGCAGCCGCCTCTCAGCTGCTACCCATGCAGCTGCCCACACAGCCACAAACACCAACATGGCTCACAGGACAGGGCCGCCCAGCCATCTGCCCACAATCCACCTGCTCCCCAACCTTGCTAAGGAGGCCCCGGCTCAACAACACCACCCTGCCCCCTTCACTCACCCAGCAACCAAGCAACTGGACATGCAAGTCACTTGCCTCAAACAAATACCACCACTCATGGCAAGACCACCCTCAGCACTGACTGAGGATTATTCGTTGACCACTGACCCCACACACACAACTCTTACATGCTTCAAGCAGTGACGTTGACGTGAGGCTGTCTCTTTCTGGACCATCAACACGGACTTTGTTTCCTCAGGACACCTGGCAAGGTTTACTGAGTGAATTGTTTCCTCTCTGTCCAAGTGGACATTTTCAAGATATTTGGATTTGGCCATATGTCATCTGCCAACTGTAACTTACCAATTGTGCACAAGAAAATAAACCAATGACAAAGACAAGATGATGCACTGGCTCACCTCATACCATTCTCATAGCAGAGGAATGGCTGGGACAGGCTAGTTTGACCCACACAAGAAGTGCAAAGGACCCAGACACAGGCGGCCTCATGCCGTCAATACACAAACACTTCAAGAGGCAGGCTCAGCAGAGAGACAATGGCCATTACAGCTCTCTGCTTCCCAAGACAAAGAGAAGCACTGGAACCTATCACTCATGCAGTGAGAAGGAAAGCTGACCCCTTCACCACAAAAGTCTACAGAAGAACATAGGAAGAAAACAAGTGCAAAGAGCAGACTGCAGGACGAGCAGCAGAAGAGTTCCAATGGAAGCACCATGTACTTTCCAGAGACCGATTTGAGACTGACAGTGTCCACAACACTAGGTGGACAAGGCCCTAATAAAGTTTCTTACATCCCAAAACTGCTGGGAGGAGTATCTGTAGAACCCTTCAACAACCAATTTCTGCTTGAGGGTGGGTGTGGCATTGGAGAGGAGAGGGGAGGACAGACAGTAGGACTTCCTGGGGACCAGCACTGTGTCACCATACATCATGCAGACACCTTCCTTGATGCCAGCCTCATGCATGGGCACTGAGTCTAGTCCCAACTGCACCACTTGTACCCAGCTCCTTGGTATGGGCAAGTAGAAAAACAAATCAACTAGGTCCCTGGCCACTTGGCTCAACACAGGGGAAACCTTAAAAAACCTCCTGAGCCCTGGCTTCACTCTGTCTCAGCACAGCCCCTGCCCTGCCTGCCATTTCAAGACTGACCCAGCACATGCTACATCTCTGTCTCTCACTCCCTGTCATTCTGCCATTCCTAGAAGGATCATTTTCTCATGACCAAGATCTACATTTGGTTGGTTTTGCTGTTGTGTTTTTATACTTGAAAGGCAGGTTCATGGAGAGAGTAGGGGAGACAAAGATCTTCTATCACCTGTTGGATCACTCCCCAAATGGCCATAGCAGCCAGTTCCGGGACACTCTGAAGCCAGGGGACTGGAGGTTCTTTCGAGTTCCCTGCATATGTGCAGGTGTGCAAGGACCAGAACCACACTCTGAGGCTTTCTCCAGCACAACACCAGACAGCTAGTTTCTAACTGGAGCTGTTGCCACTCAGGAACCATCGCCCATGGGAGACTTGGTCTGCAAGGCCACACTGCTGCCTCCTCAAATCAATCTCTTCTAAAAAACAAGTGTACCAGAAAGAGCAACGAGTCATAACAACGGCTCAAATGCTATGTTCCTCAAGGACAGAAAGTTGTAGAAAAGTTGTGAGTTGTATAAGGATCAATTGTGCTTGGCCGGACCTCTGAGGAGACCCAGGTCTGATATACACTCTGCACTACCAGACCACCAATCCTGGACGTGAACACTCATGTACCCACATGTCCACACCTGGGCCATCTCTCAGACCCCTGCAACCCTACAAACATCGTGCACTAGGCCCAGCCCGTTGTAAAGTAGATTTGTCTACTCCATAGAAACATCCCAGTGCTCAGGCTTGTTTTGAGAGAGGTTTTCAGAAACTCCAGGCACAAAGAAAAAAAGTGACTACCATCTGCACATTATGCTCCAGACTGCAGCCCACTTGGAAATCAACAGAGTTCTCAAAATCACTTGATACCACTGGCCAAACAGGAGAGTCACCAGCACAGAGACCTGCACAGGAGAGGAACACACCTCCATAGCCCAGCTTCAATCAGTAACATCCCTAACCTTTAACCCCTTCACCATTCAGAAATCAGTGACAGGACACCTGTCAGTCTCTGTGTTTTAAATAAACACCTACTTCTTCTACCATCCCAATAATAGTGCATCCCTTGTTGCATATGTGGTATGGATGACCTAGGATGTGACATGCTTGGGCTGCGCAGGGCCAACATAACCACAATCCAGCTACAGAGCAGATCTGAAAGGTGATTCCTGACAGGAGGCACTACCTTAGAGGCAAGATGGACGCTGTCCTTGCCCTTCTCACACTGCTCAGGCCTGCCACAGCTTTTCAGGGTTTTCTTCTTGTCTAAGCCCCTTTGTAGACATTGTTTTTGCCTCTTCAGTCTCTACTGAAAAAAGTTCAGCAGGCCTGCTTCAACAAGGTTTCCACTTAGGGAAAATCTGACATTCCTCTCCTAGTTATGCGCAATGCAGAGGTCAGGTGTTGTTCCATTTGTTCTTATGGAGACTTGTTGTCATTCTGTGTTGACTTGAATACTTCCATGCAGAATGAATGGAAAGACTGAGCAGCTGCCATTATTCTAAGGACACCTGGAAATGAACTCTGCTTTAGTCTGAAAGCACCTTTGCCTTACTTCCAATCTTGTAGGGTACTGTTGGTTAGGGCTCTGCAAAGGGACCAGGTGACAGGGAAGACAGAGGCAAGGGGAAAGCAGCTCTGCAGGACAAAGCAGGAGGGTTGCCTCTTAAAGGAGAGAGAGAGAGACACCAAGGGGTCTTTGGAAGGGTCTTGTGGTTTTAAGCCTTCCATGTCTGCTCCTTGATGAGTGGGAACACACAGGAACAATGTTCCCCACTGGTGCTCTCCTAACCACTTAGCAAATTGGCAACAGTGGTAGGTAGGGGCAGCTGCCATTGTTTCTGCTAAGCACTCAGTGAAAGGCATAAGTACTTATACTCAAGTTTTCTCTTCTGCAATAAACATGGTTTCCACCTGTGATCTATCTGGATAGAAGCTTATTTCTGCCTCAGTTTCTTTCGGTTCACATCTATTGACCATCCAAAAATCTGCAACTACATGTTCATTGTAGAAAAATCTCTTTCAATGAGAGGTCTTCAAATGCCATTGAGAATCTGTATAATAAGGCCATGCTTGATAGCCTAGTGGTGAAATCCTTGCCTTGCAGGTGCTGGGATCCCATATGGGCACATCAAATCCCAGCTGCTCCACTTCCCATCCACCTCCCTGCTTGTGGCCTTGGAAAGCAAGAGAGAATGGCCCAGTGTCTTGGGACCTTGCACCTGCATGGGAGACCCAGATCAAGCCACTGGCTCCTGACTTCAGCCTGGCTCTGGCAGCCACCTGGGGAGTGAACCAGTGACAGAAGACCTTTCTCTCTCCCCATCTCTCTGTGCATCTGACTTTCCAATAACGATAATCTTTAAAAATAAGAAAATGCACAAAATGAAAAACTTACACATTCACTTTAAAATGTCTTTGTACCAAAACCTTTGTAAATTCCATGTTCCACACAGTTTTTGAAGTACCCTGTATCCTTTCTGCCTTCTATTCTCTGTCAATGTCTCAAATATTATAGAAGACTTTAATGAATCAGTAGTTCTCTTACCATTTGGCTGATGTTCCATCCTTCTTCTCTTCTTGCTTCCATTAAGATCATTTCCTCTATCTTTTATCTTCCAAGTTGGCAAAAGTTTAAGGCTCATCTCTCAGCTGCTTCTTCCAAAGACAGCAGTTTGAGGCAAATGTGGCCCAAATCATGCTGGTCTCCCCTCTCTGGGCTTTCTTCTTCTTGACTCATCTCCTAAGGACAGATTCTGTTGTCAACACTTGGGTTTTAAGAAGAATTGTTTCTTATGTTTTGTTCAGACTGTTCCCTTATCTTTAGCAGGACTGTGTGACTCAGTCTACCATTATCAGCATCAGAATCTGCAGTGTGGTTATTTACAACAGCTTCAACAAGCTTTGATCTTTCTGTCTACCAAGACACAAATGGATTCTTTCAATTTCTAACAAAACATAAGACATGATTTATTTAAAGACAAAGTCCATTTGCTTACATAAGACAAAGTCACAAATGAGTGTATGGTCAAATCGGAGGGACCAGTGCTGTGGAGTAACCAGTTAAGCCACCCTGCTCCTAGCCTGGGAAACATGTTGTCCTAAGTGCTTGCTTCACTGCCACCCACGAAGTTTTTTTTTTTTTTTATAATTTAATTTAAATTTTTTCTTTTTTTTTTTTTTGGCCCAAGTGTTAAAGCCTTCACATTCTGCTTTACCAGGCAAATCACAGGGAGGTGGATCAGAAGCAGAGCAATTGCAAGGAGAACTGATGCTCTGATGTGGGATGCCAATGTCACAAGCCGTGCCTTATCTCTTCACCACAATGCCTGCCCGATATTTCATACCTTTAGCTGTAACAACACCATTTATAGAAGTTGTAAGAAACAATCAAGTACTTAGAGTAGATTACATAAATTCAATCATATCACAAATTTCTCAAAGATGAGAAGACACAGGTTTAAATCTTTAGGTGAGGTTTGAATTGCAGCTCCAGTTCCACTCCAGTTTCCCACTAATACAGAGAAGCAATGAATCAACCAACACAGGCCCCCTGTCACCCTCATGGGAGATCTACATTGAGTTTCTGTCTCCTGGCTTTTGCCCAGGACAGTCCTGGCCATTGCGGGCATCTGGGGAGTAAACCATCGATGGAGTGATGGCTCTCACTCCATGCGACTCTCAAATAAAACAAAACCAATTTTTCTTCAACATTTTGGTGGTGTGTTCGCGTGTGTATGCACAATGAAGAAAAGTTTTAATAAAATTAATCCTCAAACCGTTTTGATGACTAAATCTTGGGTAGTGATCTCTCGTTTGAATGAAACACAAAGCTGCTCTGGTGATGGAATGGAGGAGAGTGTAGTCTTTTCTGGTCTGCAGAAGTTTAATAATTATACTTCTCCTGGTTTCTGAAAAAAAAAAAAGATCAAACTGTTTTGGTTCAAAGAAAAGCTGTATACAAACAAAAGTTAATTTTTTTACAGATAATATTAAGTATGAACACTAGAGTACACTTCTCTTATCATTTAAATTAAAAGTTGCTGTCATATACTATTCTAGCCAGTTTGTTCTGTACATTGAAACTTTCATATCAGAATAAAAATTTGTCAAAAAAAACAGGAGTAAAAATTTGAGAATCACTATTTAAAAACATGTTGCACTGTCAGTCTCAAAATTAGATTATCTGCTTACATTTTGTTCACATGTACATGTTCACGTGGAATGTTTCAAACAGATGACACACCACTGGAGCTGCTGTAGTGCTCAGCAGGTTCAATCACTCCCTGTGATGCTGGCATCCCATGTGAGCACTGGTTGGAGTCTTAGCTGATCCACCTTTGGTCCAGCTCCCTGCTAATGTGCCTAGGAATGTGGGGGAATATGGCCAAAGCAATCGCGACCTGAAACCCACACGTGGAACCCAGAAGGAATTCTGGACTCCTGGCTTTTGCCTGGAGATTTGGGGAACGCTGGTCATTTGGGGAATGGAACAGAATCTAAAGGATCTCTCTCTCCTTTTCTCTCTATAAATCTGCCTTCTAAACAACATCATTAAGAAAGAAAACTTAATACAGAATTTAGGAAAAAATAAGGCAGCACAGTCAAAGCTATCACCAGCTGCCATACAACTCCAGGGAGCATCCCTTAGTGTTTGCCATGTGCCACCCGCAATTCTACCACGATGTGGAATTCTTACAATAAATAAGAAAATACACTGGAAACTTTGTGCCCTAATTCACTACGTAAAAATTGTCAAAACTAACAGAAAAAAAATAGAAAATACACTGAATGCTTCTCTTTCCCCTAAGCATACAAATTCTTTCCATAGCTAGGAATTCTAGATTTAGTAGACAGAAACTTGAAGATCCTGGAAGTCTGAACAAAAATGCTGACATCTTTTAAAATAAAAAAAATTTCTATATCAATCGGTCTTTTTGTCAAAGTCCTTCACCTAAATCCCAAAATAAACACCTGAACCAACTATGCCTTTACAAAGACACAAATATCAGCGTCCCCCAAGACGCAAACAAAACCAGAAGGCAGTCCCAAAGCAATCCACGATCTTACCTGTTTCTGGAGTTTTGGAAAGGCTTTTCTTCCTAGACCAGAAAGAATAACATTATGCTGACTATCCAAAATAAGCTGCTTCCTGCTGTCCACAATATTCCCCTAAAAGGTACAAAGCACATTGAACTACTTGGCAGCAGCCTCAAACATAGCGGCACATTTGCTGGAGGGCTGAAATATTGTATCTCACACTAACTCCCACACACACAGCTCTCGGTATTTCCAAATTATTCAAGCAATATTCTGGCTGCTCCACTTCCCATTCAGCTCCCTGTTTGTGACCTGTGAAAGCAACAGAGGATGGCCCAACTCCTTGAGACCCTCTACCCATGTGGGAGACTTGGAAGCACCTCCTGGTTCCTGGCACCGGATCAGCTTAGTTCCAGGCATTGCAGCATTTGGGGAAGGAAGTGGATAGAAGATCTCCCTCTCTGTGTCTCTCCTATTCCCTGTAATTCTTTTCCAGTAGATAAATAAATCTTTTAAAAAGAAACTACTTAAAAATAATGAAGGTTCCAGCCATGAAAAAATAGTCAAAACATTTAGAACTATACACTTGTTTAATGGCTAATGCTTTACATTAAGGGGCACTGGCACTGAGCCTGAAAAGGATAACCAAGTACTCTAAACGTCAGGAGTACTTCACTTTAAGCAAATAATGTATAGCTTCTATTTTAACACAAACAGGTTCTAAATAAAATTGGGAATCTAATCAAGCATTTCATTTGAAATTCACACAAGCCTAGCTACATTTAAATGTAGTCCCCCTCCCCTGCATGCCCATACTTACACACCATCCCAGGCCACCTGCCACCTGAGTGAGGAAGGGGCCAGTGGCTACCTACAGTTAAGGTGCTCTCTGCTGTGCAGACCTCTGATAGGTTCCCTGCTGGAGTCCTGGTTTCTTCACTGCACATTCAGGTCCCTGCTAATGTGATTGGGAAACAGAGGGAGACTTGGCTAGAGTTCCAGCCTTTGGTCTGGCCCATCCCCCAGTGGCCACTTGAGAAGTGAAGCAGTGGATAGCAAATCACAGCCTGGTCTGTGATCTTTCATTCTCTCTCTACCTTGAAAATAATTACATGCATCAATCAATCAATCAATCAATCAATTTTGACATATAAAGACTCACCCCATACTCATTTTTTAACATGAAGAATATTCTACAACAACTGAATCAATTCAAGATACATGCACTGACACATTCTATAGGTATACTTCTACAATGGTCTGACATCAGACAGCACAAATGCGTAATATGATCCCATTTCAAATGAGTAGTTTTGGACAAGATACTTAATTTCAGTATAGAATCACTTTTTAGGATATCATGCATGCACATGACAAAAAGGCTTCAATAATATAAGGCAATATCAAACAGAACTCATAGGATATTAACAACAAATTTTAAAAATAAGAAACCAGAAACTTTTATTGTAAGAAATCAATAACAGTGTGCAGTTATTTTTCAGCTTGGGAATCAAATACCTGTGTGATCTAAGCAAGCAGTTTATTACCACACACTTTCCTGAATATTATAATATTCAGAGCCCACTGCACTTTGGAATCAACCTCACAGCATCCTCTGCTGCTGTTTTTCTGTAAGCACAGACAACTGGGCTTGCAGCTTCTTCAAACCTGGAGATAAAGTTCTTAATAAGAGGTCTGGATGCACATGGACTTGGTGAATTTATTCTCAGTTGAAAGAAAGTATCTTGTCCAGCTAATGATTTTAATTAGACAAGTCTTATCACAATGAATTTCAAAATTGAAAATTTAAAAAATTGAATCTCAAGGTTATAAATCTTGCCACAATTTGTATTTCTGGAATACTTATGGAACTTTTCAAAAACCATTCAATGACAAACATGACAAAACTCACAACCTTAATGGAATTTAGTGATCATTCTGATATTTCTGCAAATTTAGAACATTTTTAAAGGAATGAGTGAAACAGGTAACTAAAGTCTTGAAAGCTGATTTCAACATTGAGAAAGCACAGTATCTGCTAAAGACTCATGTTTGGAAATCACTGTGTTTTTGGAGTTTAAGCATGTTTCCAAACAGCTGCTTCCTCAAATGGTCAACTGATAATCTTAAGAGTCAAATGCAACTAAATTAAAACATGCAGAGGTGGAAGGGTGGTTGTTATCATCAAGAAGATCACAAACAAGAAAGCATCCTGCCACCGCACACAATTAAAGGGAACTTTACACATGATAGCCAGGATTTTGCAAGGCAAGTCATCAAGGCAACTTCAGATCATTAGCAGGCTCCTTCAAAAATGTGCAGCCTTTATCTCTATGCAACATAATAACAAGAGTTCTAGAAGTAAAAATCCTTCCGACTTAGCCTCTTCCCAATCGCCAAGGATACCACGGGGAATTGGAGTGCCTTTGGAAGCTGAGAACTCTGAGGTCATCCACCCCCATTTGCATCTCTCAAATGGGATAGAAGAGGCCAAATCCTGCCTTGCAGGATCCAAGCTTATTGGAAAGACAACCAGGAGCCCTGAGCAGTCTACAGAAACAGAACAGTAGGACTAGGGAGAGGAGCTTTCTCTGGTCCTTGCCTGGTTCCGACTTTGGGTCCCTACCCTCTCTCATAATGACCATCAGGATCACTCCAGAAACCCCTCAAAACAAGCAAACAAATAAACAAAAAACAAGAATAGATAGAGAATAGCAAGGAAAGCTTAGAACCACACAGGAAACAGGCAGTGGGGATGCACTTATATCTCACTGGATGGGACACAAAGATTAGGTACTCCTCACTGGGGTATTGAAGATTTCTCTGCACACACCTCCTAAAACTGTTCACCTAAACTGTTGACATACGTCTTGTTAGAGTTAGACTACCTGAAAAACACCCAGGTTCAGCAAAATCATGCTTTAATGTTATAAATTACAAAATACTAAAATGAAAATACACATGAGACAGCTGAATAGTAATCTATAGCCATTTTAAGGTGTATAGAACCCGGTTGTATATAAAGTAATAATTGAAATGTCAATGTAGAAGTCACAGGATGTGGTTCAGAACTTGCATTCTTTTTTTTTTCTCTCTTTTAACACATTGTTTACTCAATACCATGTCAACTAATTCCATAACTTTACAAATTGTTACTGATGTAATGTGGGACTTTTAATTGATCGGGATGATACTGTGCCAGCTCTACCTTCAGACCAGAGATGGTCTCCCCAAGAAACCGCTGAACTTATCTGGACAAAAAGATGCTGGACTCTATGCTTGGTAGATGCTTGCAATGAAAGAATCTCAACTGAATTTGAACTGTGGTAATGCAACAAGGTGGAGGAGTCCACCATGGGGGGGGGGGGAGCAGGTTATGGGGAGGGGAGCGGGGAATCCCAGGGCCTATAACACTGTGTCACATAATGCAATGTAATCAACAACAACAAAAAAAAAGAGAGAGAGAGAGAGAGAAAAGAAAATCCTTCAGATGTAGCTTCTTGATACTCAAAACTGCAGTTTGTGGAATAACACCCCTTCCTTATTGGGGCTAGGAAACATTGAGAACCTCAGCTTCTATCCCTGTTCAACTGAACCAGAATTCCCAGTGACTTTACTGGGTGATTTCTGAGAGTTTGAAAACATTGCTAGAGGTGATTCTCATGCCTTATTTGATGACACAGTTTCACAGGCTCTGGGATTTGCCATCCCCTCTTTCAAACCATCCCCCCAGCTACTCATTTCCCTTCTACTAATGCAAGGGGTAGTCTTTCATCAACAGTCCTAAGTCCATAATTATGCTACTGAAGTGTTTCCAGACACTGTAGGCATGGACAGTGTCACAGAGTCCAGCAACCTGTCAGGATATATTCAACAGTTTCAATGGAACTCCATCTTTGCTCTCGATACAGAGATACATCCTGCCCTGGGTCTCCACATCGGGACTTGCCAGTCGCTGCTACAAGTCTATTATACACCCCTTTAAGCACAGAGACAGAGAAAAAAATTCTGCAACAGGGTGAAAAACAGAATTTACACAAACACGAATTTAAACAACATGCTTACAGAATGACCAATGTGTTGCTAAAGCGATGGAAACAAAAATCAAAAACCTTGTTGTAGAAATTGATGCTACTGCATGACCCAAGTATTGCTGAAGAAATAACCACATAAACAAGAATGACCACAAAAACAAGAACATCAATGCCCATGACAGGTAGCAAAACTACTGTTGTAAAGGACATTTACAACACCAGGTCCTTACAATCAAAATGTCTCATATCAATGATTAGTTAATGAGTCACAGGGACTTCTTGAAAAAGACACAAATGAACACAAAGTACAAAAAGGTAAAAAATTCACAGCAAAAATAACTGGATTTGAGACTAAAAAACTACAAATGGAAACAAGAACCAGTCTCATGTGGGCACTGGGTGTAATCCTGGTGGCCCTGTTTAGCATCAAGTTCAATGCTTATGGCCTGGGGGAGCAATCAAGGACATCCCAAACCCTTAGAACCCCATACCCACATGGGAGTCACAGATGATGCTCTAAGATCCTGGTTTCAGACTGGCACAGCTCCAGCCAATGTGGCTGCTTAGGGAGTACATCAGAGGATGGAACATCTTCCTCTTGGTTTCCCCTCATATATCTTTGAAATAAAAATAAATCAATCTTAAAAAATTAAGAAAGAGCAAATGAATCTGTCTGAGCCTGGCCTTTTTTCTTTCTTGGCAGGCCCTAATGACTGATTCAATCTCTGCCTTGATTGCATGTTTATTTAAATTTTTCTGTTGAGTCATGACTTAGTTTTGGCAGACGCTACAAGTCCAGGAATCTATCCATTTCCAGGAATCTTTCTGATGTGATGGCATATAGTTGTTTGTAGTAATTTCATTAAACTGCATGTGGCTAAATTATCTGCTGTCATGTTCCAGTTTTTATATGTGATCATACTAATTTTTGACCCCTCTCAGGGTTTTTTTGTTTGTTTTTTGGTCACTTGGATCAGTGGGATGTCTATTCTGTTTATTTTCTCAAAGAACCAACTCTTTGACTCACTGATTTTGTCTGTTGCTCTCTTACTCTCTTTTGATTTATTCCTTCTCATTTTGATTCTTGCCTTTTTGCTGTTGCTTTGCTGTTGTTTTCCATCTCGTTCAGGTGTATACTTAGCGCATTTGTCGGAAATCTTTCTTTTCTACCTGTGTAGGCACCAACTGCCATAAATTTACCTCTTGACACTGCCGTGGCAGTGTCCCACAGGTTTTGGTAGGTTGTGTCTGAGCTTTCATGTGTTTCAAGACATTTTTAAATTTCGTCTTTAATTTGTTGTCTCACCTACTGCCTTTTCACAATACCATTTTCTTTATCTTCCAAGAGTTTACAGACTTGCTGGGCTATTTGGATTTGTCGATCTCTAGTTTCACTCTGTAGTCTCTGAGAAGATGCATGGTATGATTTGAAGTTTTTCAAGTTGGTGATGCATGTTTCGTGACATATAACATGGTCGATCATGGAGAAGGCTTCATGTAAAGCTAAAACATGCATATTCTGTGTCTATGGGATGGAAGGAAGTCCATTTGTTCTCTGTGAGATCTGTTGTTTCTTTGTTGAGAATCTGTCCATTGAATCTGTGCATTAAAGTTAATGGGGTCTTGAGATCCCCACACCATTATTGTTCTATTACCTATCCTCACCCTTAAGTCCGTCAATACTTGTTTCAGGTAGCTAGGTGCTCTTGCATTTGGTGTGTATACATTTACCATTGTTATTTCTTGTTGGTGGATGACTCCCTTTGTCATTATGCAGTGTCCCTTTACCTCTTGTAATGTTTTTCACAATGAAGTCTATCTCCTCTGAGAGTTGAATGGCTACACTGGGTCTTCTTCTTTTCCTTTGGCATGAAATGTGCTTTTCCAGCCTTTCACACTCAGCTTTCATATAGTTGTTGATTAGCTATGTCTCCAATAGGCAAACAGAGAGATGGCCACTGCTTTTTACCCATTCTGCTAATCCATGTCTTTTGATTGAGGATTTTAGGGAATTTGTGTTCCGAGTTAGGATTGCCTTCTTCATCTTCAAGAGAATTAATTACTTCTGCAGATAGTGCTTCGGACATTTACAGATCGGCTAGTACAGAAGACTGTAGCTGGTCTTCATTTTCTGTGGTTAAAGCAAAACACAAACAAGCAAATAAAAAAAAATTATTTGAAGATTCCCCTCACCATGTTCTAATTCTCTATTTTCACCTAAAAATTGGGAAAATGGATAAACCCAGTGTGCATGCAACTTAGCACTTAACAGAGGCAGGTTAGAATGTACACACATCCCACTTAGGAGAGCCTGGAATTTCTGACTCCCAGCTTGGGTTCCCAATCACACATTCCCGATCATGCAGACCCTAAGGCAAGCACAAGCTAAGGTACTGCTTGGTCTCCTGCTTCCTTGGTGGAAGAGCTGCATTACCTCCTGGTTCCTGACTTCAACCTAGCCCAGCTTCAGCCTCACAGGCATTTGGGGAGTGGACTGGTAGAGGACAGAGCTATCTGCCTCTCAACTGAAAAACAAAACCAAAACAACACAACAAAATAAAAGGAGACACTAACCTAATTTTACTTTGATTCCTTCTGCCTACTTGATGGCAATATTCAGACACACAGCTGCCATCCCTGGAGTGCCCACTACTCTACTGCCTATGCTCCCCACAGCCAAATTCGGAAACTGTTCACTCTCCTTGGAGGAAGCTCACTTACGATTACCACAGGCCACAGAGCCTTCCCTGATGGGCCAGAGGACTTGCACATCAAATTAGAGAATTAACATTTGATGAAGATCTACATTATTCTCCATCCTTTTCAATAGGCTCTAATTGTGGCCTCAAGAAAGGCTCAGATAATATTCTACTTAGATATTCTGTTAAACAAAAGAACTGTAGTACAATTGCTGCTACTCAATTCTCAAAAATTCACAATAATGCTATCACAAAATGTTCTGCTATACAATATATAGTCAACAGATCTTGCTTTTGAGCAGGGTACACTTGATCTCTTTAATGACCAATCATTCTCACACCACAACGCTGTGCAATTGTATCCAGTTTTTCATATGTTCTCAGGGAAGGGAAAATGGAAGGAAAAAGTCCAACTACCATCCACTGTTTGTCTCCAAGGCCATCAACTGGGAGCTGGATTGGAAATGGCACAGCTTGGACCCAAACCAGCACCCACATGGAATGCCAGAACCACAGGCAGATAATTAATGTGCTATGCCACTGAACTGGCCATCCTTATCTCAAAATTTCAAGAATAAAGGTACTCACACACAGCAAAATACCTCAGATTCGATCCTTGTACAGGAATCCTTGTAAAGCAGCTTTTACATATACATGCATTTACACATACACACATAGATAGTTTATAATTAACCTCTTGCTATATCAGAATCTTAGAATTAAAATTAGATTTCTCAAAGCTACCACTGAGGTTTTTGTTCTTGTCATTGTCATACCAACATTATTGTTCCACTCCTGTTAAAAAAAAAAAAGGATACAGTAGTGCCTGGGGCAATAGTGTACTAGCTAAACCCTCACCGGGATCCTATATTCATATCCTGGCTGCTCTACTTCCCATCCAACTTTTTGCTTCAGTCTGGGAATGCAGGCAAGGACAGCTCAAAGCCTTGGGACCCTGCAGCTGCGTGGTAGACCCGCAACAAGCTCCTGACCCTTGGTTTCAGATCGGCTCAACTCCAGCCTTTGTTGTCACTTGGGGAGTGAACCAGCAGAGAGAACAGTTTTCTCTCTGTATCTCCTTCTCTCTGTATATCTGTCTTTGTAACAACAACAATCTTTCAAAGAAAAAAGGAACAATAATCTGCTAAAACTCAGCTAATATTGATGGAGTGCACTACACATTTATGGTTGTTATAAAGCCTGTCCTGAAATGTTTTTATGTAGGCCTTACAACCTGGATGAAATTCAATATCAAGGGGTGATATATGTGAAAGTTTATATATCATGTATATATAGCAATAAGAAATTACAGTGAAGTTTAACACATTTATTCTAAACTAGTAAAGCACAGGTGTACTAACAAGTTCATTTCCTAAGCTTTGTATTCTTCTGAATCCATCTTCAATATCCCAAATGAACCTAACATATAATATGTCTCTGTTGCTGATACCAAATGAGATTTTTTTTACCTCTTTTAACTATGATCATTTTATGATACATTTCCTAGGCCCTGGGATTTCCTTTATCCCCTCCCCAATTCTTCCCCACCCACTGAGTTCCCCTATATCACTACTATTGTATACTTCTTCACACACAGTCATATGACCATCATTCCGGGCATGGACAAAGGCAGAGAATCCAGCATCCTATTCTCAAGATATACTAAGCTGCTTCATTGGGGGTCCATTTTTGAATGGAAGTAGAGATGCATACTGCATTGGATCCTCACATCTGGATAGGACAGTCTCCAATACACAGTTACTACACATCCCCTTACACATTAGTCACTCAGTAGTATGGTATTTCACTCCATGTTTTCCTACATTTCCATTTTTCTTCCTGTTGTTGATTTTGTCTCGTGGTTTTTCATTTCAGGGCATGTATAGAAACTCTGTAATAAGAACTATCATATCCACATGGGAAGATACATTGAAATATGCATCTCTACTTCCAAATTAAAAACAGACTCTCAATGAAATTGTGAACTAGGATGCTGGACTCTGCTATTGTCCATATCTACAATGCCAGGATACACTGAAACAGCAGAATGAAGCACTTTTCACAGATTCTGAAGGACTGTATTATATTACTAGAAAGCAACAGAGGAATCACTAAAGACGGAGAGTGCTTAGAGGAAGAGTAAGGAAATCCCAGAGTCTATGGAACTGTATCTCAAAATAACAAGAATATATTAACAAAATAGCACAGAAACTACCTAACATTAACTGAAAGCTAACATAAATTCCTAGCAACTAGCCAACCTGTAAGACCATCTGCCCATTCCCTCTCAGTTTTACACATACAAAAGTGCTTTTGACATTTTATTTTCATCAATAACATAAGTAGAATCAAAGAGAAATGACATCTCTTTGCTGAAACACTGTACCACTCTGCAGGGTCAAAATATTTGTTTGTTTGTTTTTGTTTTAAAGATTTATTTTTATTATTTTTCATTGGAAAAGCGGATATACAGAGAGGAGAGAGAGAGAGGAAGATCTTCCATCCGATGATTCACTCTCCAAGTGAGCGCAACGGGCCGATACTATGCCGATCCGAAGCCAGGAGCCTCTTCCGGGTCTCCCACGCAGGTGCAGGTTCCCAAAGCTTTGGGCCGTCCTCGACTGCTTTCCCAGGCCACAGGCGGGGAGCTGGAAGGGAAGCGGGGCTGCCGGGATTAGAACAGGCGCCCATATGGGATCCCGGGCGTGCAAGGCGAGGAGCTTTAACCACTTGCGCCACCGCGCCGGGCCCATATTTGTTTTTTTTTTTATTGCAAAGTCTGATGTAGATAGAGGGGAGCAGTAGATCCTCCATCCAATGATTCGCTCCCCAAGAGACCACAATGGTTGCACCGCAACAGCAGAAGAGCCGAATCATAAGCCAGGAACTCTTCCAGGTCTCCCATGTCGGTGTAGGTTCCCAAGGCTTTCGGCTGTCCTCCACTGCTTTCCTAAGCCACAGGCAAGGAGCTTGAAAAGAGGCACCACTGGGATTAGAACCTGCGCCCATATGGGATCACAGTGCGTTAAGGCTGAGGACTTTAGCTGCTAGGCCACTGCACCAAGCCCTAGTGCCTATTTCTCATTAGTTTTAGGATTAGCTTTAATAAGGGCTAACACCCT